>NC_091986.1:2625766-2628266 GCF_044704955.1 Pristiophorus japonicus
GTACTGTCCACTCCTAGTCTCACACACACACACACACACACACACACTGTACTGTCCACTCCTAGTCTCACACACACACTGTACTGTCCACTCCTAGTCTCACACACACAACACACACACACACACACACTGTACTGTCCACTCCTAGTCTCACACACACACTGCACTGTCCACTCCTAGTCTCACACACACACACACACACACACACACACACTACTGTCCACTCCTAGTCTCACACACACACACACTGTACTGTCCACTCCTAGTCTCACACACACACACACAACACACACACTGTATTGTCCACTCCTAGTCTCACACACACACACACACTGTACTGTCCACTCCTAGTCTCACACACACACACACACACACACATACTGTACTGTCCATTCCTAGTCTCACACACACACACACTCACTGCACTGCACACTCCTAGTCTCACACAGACACACTGTACTGTCCACTCCTGGTCTCTCACACACACACTGTACTGTCCACTCCTAGTCTCACACACACACACACACTGTACTGTCCACTCCTAGTCTCACACACACACACACACACACACATACTGTACTGTCCATTCCTAGTCTCACACACACACACACTCACTGCACTGCACACTCCTAGTCTCACACAGACACACTGTACTGTCCACTCCTGGTCTCTCACACACACACTGTACTGTCCACTCCTAGTCACACACACACACACACTGTACTGTCCACTCCTAGTCACACACACACACACACACACTGTACTGTCCACTCCTAGTCACACACACACACACACTGTACTGTCCACTCCTAGTCTCACACACACACACACTGTACTGTCCACTCCTAGTCTCACACACACACACACTGTACTGTCCACTCCTAGTCTCACACACACACTGTACTGTCCACTCCTAGTCACACACACACAACACATACACACACTGTACTGTCCACTCCTAGTCTCACACACACACACACTGTACTGTCCACTCCTAGTCTCACACACACACACACACATACTGTACTGTCCACTCCTAGTCTCACACACACACACACACACTGTACTGTAGACTCCTAGTCTCACACACACACACACACACTGTACTGTCCACTCCTAGTCACACACACACACACACACACACTGTACTGTCCACTCCTAGTCACACACACACACACACACACACACACACACACACATACTGTACTGTCCACTCCTAGTCTCACACACACACACACACACTGTACTGTAGACTCCTAGTCTCACACACACACACACACACTGTACTGTCCACTCCTAGTCACACACACACACACACACTGTACTGTCCACTCCTAGTCTCACACACACACACACACACTGTACTGTCCACTCCTAGTCACACACACACACTGTACTGTCCACTCCTAGTCTCACACACACACTGTACTGTCCACTCCTAGTCTCACACACACAACACACACACTGTACTGTCCACTCCTAGTCTCACACACACACACACTGTACTGTCCACTCCTAGTCTCACACACACACACACTGTACTGTCCACTCCTAGTCTCACACACACAACACACACACTGTACTGTCCACTCCTAGTCTCACACACACACACACTGTACTGTCCACTCCTAGTCTCACACACACACACACTGTACTGTCCACTCCTAGTCACACACACACACACACACACACACACTGTACTGTCCACTCCTAGTCTCACACACACAACACACACACTGTACTGTCCACTCCTAGTCTCACACACACAACACACACACTGTACTGTCCACTCCTAGTCTCACACACACAACACACACACACACTGTACTGTCCACTCCTAGTCTCATACACACACACATTGTACTGTCCACTCCTAGTCTGACACACACACACACACACACATACTGTAGTATCCACTCCTAGTCTCACACACACACACACTCACTGTACTGCCCACTCCTAGTCTCTCACACACACACACTGTACTGTCCACTCCTAGTCACACACACACACACACACACACACACACTGTACTGTCCACTCCTAGTCTCACACACACAACACACACACTGTACTGTCCACTCCTAGTCTCACACACACAACACACACACACACTGTACTGTCCACTCCTAGTCACACACACACACACACTGTACTGTCCACTCCTAGTCACACACACACACACACACACTGTACTGTCCACTCCTAGCCTCACACACACACACACACACTGTACTGTCCACTCCTAGTCTCATACACACACACACACACACACACACACACACAGACACACTGTACTGTCCACTCCTGGTCTCTCACACACACACATACACTGTACTGTCCACTCCTAATCTCACACACACACACACACACTGCACTGTCCACTCCTAGTCACACACACACACAGACTGTACTGTCCACTCCTAGTCACACACACACACACACACACACACATGGTACTGTCCACTCCTAGTCTCACACATACACACACACACTGTAC
>NC_091986.1:2643266-2645766 GCF_044704955.1 Pristiophorus japonicus
TAGTCACACACACACACACACACTGTACTGTCCACTCCTGGTCTCACACACACACACACTGTGCTGTCCACTCCTAGTCTCACACACACACACACACACTGTATTGTCCACTCCTAGTCTCACACACACACACACACTGTACTATCCACTCCTAGTCTCACACACACACACACACACACACTGTATTGTCCACTCCTAGTCTCACACACACACACACTGTACTGTCCACTCCTGGTCACACACACACACACTGTACTGTCCACTCCTAGTCACACACACACACACACACACACACTGTACTGTCCACTCCTAGTCTCACACACACACACACTGTACTGTCCACTCCTAGTCACACACACACACACACACACACACACTGTACTGTCCACTCCTAGTCTCACACACACACACACACTGTACTGTCCACTCCTAGTCTCACACACACACACGCACACACACTACTGTCCACTCCTGGTCTCACACACACACACACACTGTACTGTCCACTCCTCGTCTCACACACTCACACACTGTACTGTCCACTCCTAGTCTCACACACACACACTGTACTGTCCACTCCTAGTCTCTCTCACACACACACACACACACACACACACACACTGTACTGTCCACTCCTAGTCTCACACACACACACACTGTACTGTTCACTCCTAGTCTCACACACACACTGTACTGTCCACTCCTAGTCACACACACACAACACACACACACACTGTACTGTCCACTCCTAGTCTCACACACACACACACACACACACACTGTACTGTCCACTCCTAGTCTCACACACACACACACACTGTACTGTCCATTCCTAGTCTCACACACACACACTGTACTGTCCACTCCTAGTCTCACACACACACACACACTGTACTGTCCTCTCCTAGTCTCACACACACACACACTGTACTGTCCACTCCTAGTCTCACACACACACACACACTACTGTCCACTCCTGGTCTCACACACACACACACACACACACACTACTGTCCACTCCTGGTCTCTCTCACACACACACACACACACACACACACACACACTGTACTGTCCACTTCTAGTCTCACACACACACACACGCTGTACTGTCCACTCCTAGTCTCACACACACACACACACTGTACTGTCCACTCCTAGTCTCACACACACACACACACACTGTACTGTCCACTCCTAGTCTCACACACACACACACACTGTACTGTCCACTCCTAGTCTCACACACACACACACACACACACACACACTGTACTGTCCACTCCTAGTCACACACACACACACACACACACTGTACTGTCCACTCCTAGTCTCACACACACACACACACTGTACTATCCACTCCTAGTCTCACACACACACACACACACACACACTGAATTGTCCACTCCTAGTCTCACACACACACACACTGTACTGTCCACTCCTGGTCACACACACACACACACACTGTACTGTCCACTCCTAGTCACACACACACACACACACACACACACTGTACTGTCCACTCCTAGTCTCACACACACACACACTGTACTGTCCACTCCTAGTCACACACACACACACACACACACACTGTACTGTCCACTCCTAGTCTCACACACACACACACACACTGTACTGTCCACTCCTAGTCTCACACACACACACACACACTACTGTCCACTCCTGGTCTCACACACACACACACACTGTACTGTCCACTCCTCGTCTCACACACTCACACACTGTACTGTCCACTCCTAGTCTCACACACACACACTGTACTGTCCACTCCTAGTCTCTCTCACACACACACACACACACACACACACACTGTACTGTCCACTCCTAGTCTCACACACACACACACTGTACTGTTCACTCCTAGTCTCACACACACACTGTACTGTCCACTCCTAGTCACACACACACAACACACACACACACTGTACTGTCCACTCCTAGACTCACACACACACACACACACACTGTACTGTCCACTCCTAGTCTCACACACACACACACACACTGTATTGTCCACTCCTAGTCTCACACACACACACACACACACACACACACTGTACTGTCCACTCCTAGTCTCACACACACACACACACTGTACTGTCCATTCCTAGTCTCACACACACACACTGTACTGTCCACTCCTAGTCTCACACACACACACACACTGTACTGTCCACTCCTAGTCTCACACACACACACACTGTACTGTCCATTCCTAGTCTCACACACACACACACACTACTGTCCACTCCTGGTCTCACACACACACACACACACACACACTACTGTCCACTCCTGGTCTCTCTCACACACACACACACACACACACACACTGTACTGTCCACTCCTAGTCTCACACACACACACACACACACACACACACACTGTACTGTCCACTCCTAGTCTCACACACACACACACTGTACTGTCCACTCCTAGTCTCACACACACACACACACTGTACTGTCCATTCCTA
>NC_091986.1:2953266-3085766 GCF_044704955.1 Pristiophorus japonicus
CTTACGCTGCGTTTACCGGGTGTCAGAATTTCTCAGGCATTCATTGGGCAGAAGTTAGGAAAATCCCCCAACTCTCCCCCCGCCCCACGGAGGCCCCTTTTCCCGAGGAGTCGTGCGATCCATCAAAAGAATTCTTGACAGATTGCAAGTCCCAGGTTTTCGCACCTGCGCAGCGCATGTCTAAACCCGGAACTTGGGGGATCCTATGGGCACGTGTACACCATGTACACGTCCATCGGGCCGTAAATTACACAGTAATATTTTCGGTTTTCGGATATTTTTCTATGATATCTTTCAGTAAAGATTCCAATATCTTTCCTCTCCCCCACAATAATCGAACTGATTTGTACTATCTCTCTCTTCAAACATAGGAATAATTACCGGCCCACCAGACCTCTGGCACTATTGCCTTTTCCATTGAATTTTCATATATACTGCATAAGCTGAATATGTTGGATAGATCGGGTCTAAGTTCAGGCCGGGCCAACGTTGGCACTGCTCAAGTTTGAGGGACCTCTGATATAAATAGTTGAATGAAAAAAGGATAATGATAATAACTGAGAGTTACCTATTTTTGTCGTTGTAAATGTTGACTTACAGAGGCTTGCATGAATGCCATTTTGTCCACATGCATCTTTTGATGGGTAAATACACCGACACACAATAAATCATGCTAATTTTTCGACATTCAGACATATCCAATTAACAATGCACTATGTATCTAGTCATGACCACTCAATCAATTAATTAGTCGCCACTTCTGTTCCAGGCACAGACTAAAGAACCATTCCAGAAAGATACAAATTGATCACTAAATCCACCATGGATGTTGCCAGCCGATTTGTTGTTAATTCTAGGCACGGTACAAAATCAATGTTAAGCCTATTTTGAAACTTGTTACCTGAATGTGTTGTGGTGCAGTTGAAGGCAGTGAAAGTCCAGGTTTTGCAATGTATTTGGCTGGTTTAAGTCAGCTCAAGTTAAAATGAACAGAACTGAATCAAATTATGATTTCCCCGTAACCTTCGAGCCCTGTGGCGAGAAATTCTGAGTCAGATCAAAACCAATCAGTCAATTACACAAGGAAGCAATATAAAGCTAATTTATTCTGGATTTCAAAAGCTTATATCCTAAACAGATCCAATAAAAATACGATGGAAAGTATGTTTTGAACTGCACACATCTGGGTATTAAAATTCTGCCTTTACAATCTATTCCACTCTGAGATCTTCAGAAGTGATTTGCATGTCAAACAAAATGTTCATCACATCTGCAGCTCAACCAATGGTTGCCTGGGAGATTAAAGCTGCATGCTGACAGAAAATAGCACCTCCTGTAGGGCACGGCTTTCAGAGTGTTTAGCATGTCAAAGATCTGGAAAATGTGAAAGAATTATACATTATTCACCATAGGGAGTGATTCAAATACCAGGGGATACGTCTTAAAATTAGAAAAAACTAAAAGTGAGCATATATATAGCACTTTATCACATTAATCAGAAATGTCCTAAAGTGTTTAATGACTGAATTACTTTGAAGTGGTGACTATGAG
Source organism: Pristiophorus japonicus (assembly GCF_044704955.1). Lineage (NCBI taxonomy): Eukaryota > Metazoa > Chordata > Chondrichthyes > Pristiophoridae > Pristiophorus > Pristiophorus japonicus. The sequence goes on from NC_091986.1 coordinate 2,954,818, forward strand.
TATGCAGATAAATGGGGAGCCATTTGGTGCATCGCGAGATATCACAAATAGCTCTGATAGGAATCCTCAAATACTATGCTGTTGGTTAGGGGACAAATGTTGACCAAGTCATCAAGAAGTCTCTGATCTTTGACGAGAAGCATGGGATCTTTAACATTCACCTGAAGGCAGGCCTCAGTTCAATGTCTTATTTGAAGGACATAAATTAGGACTAAGAAGGAATATCAGATATAACCTTTTGACTCAAAGGGTAAGAGTGTTAGCAAACAAATTAATAGAGAAAGCATTTGAAGGAAGCAGAGTTAATGGATTCAAGAGAAAACTTGCTGCTTTTCCAGAGAAAAGAATGGGGGATAAAAGAAGTTCGCCTAGGTGCTATACGTTGTGAAATTCTAAACTGGTTCCTTATAAATGGGCTTACAATTTTGTTACACACAATGCACAGGGAACGTTTTACTCCGTGTTGAGAAAATGAGTAGGTGTGGTTGAATTATGAAAAATGGTCAGGCTTGATAGATCAAAATACATTTTTCTTGTAAAGGATTTTCTTCATATCAAAATAAGTTCAGTGCATTCAAAATAAACTGTAGATTCACTGAAAGGGCAATCTGTATCTCAGCTGATGGAAGCAAGTGAAAGATCATTGGTGATGGTCCATGGCAATCGGAGGGAGGCAAAGATCGGGGCATGGGGGAGGGGGGGTTAGAGGGTGGTAATCAGGAGGGAGGCAAAGATTGGGTCATGGATGAGGGTCAGCCAATCGCAGCAGTGATGAGAGGCCACGATCGGCGCAACGTTTGCCGGAGGAGCTGGGCGGGGAACACTCGCGCTCCTCCTGGCTCACAAACAATGCAATAAAAAGCATTTACCTGCTGGCTCCGGCCGCTCCTATCTCCATTAGCTGCCGGGTTTCCCCACCCCTGGGTAACCCAGCCAGCCAGTGTTAAATTTAAATTAGGCTCCCAACTGCACTGTGCGAGGCTGATTTAAATATTATAATGAACTGCCCTCATCTCGAGAGTGGGACACAGAGACGTCCTGAAACCCGCTTCTGTAAAAATGGCTGCAGAGCTTACGTGGCAGGCTGGGGGCGCCTTCCGCTAGCTTTCATCTTTAACTGTTCCGCCCGCCCCCCGCCCCCCACTGCCCCGAACCCACTCTGGCCTGTCGTAGGGTTAGAAACATAGAAAATAGGTGCAGGAGTAGGCCATTTGGCCCTTCAAGCCTGCACCACCATTCAATATGATCATGCCTGATCATGCAATTTAAGTATCCCATTGCTGCTTTTTCTCCATACCCCCTGATCCTTTTAGCCGTAAGAGCCACATCGAACTCCCTTTTGAATATATCTACCGAACTGGCCTCAACAACTTTCTGTGGCAGAGAATTCCACAGGTTCACAATTCTCTGAGTGAAGGGGCGGGGTTAATATCAATCCCATTGTTTAAGAGAGTCAGAGATGGCAAGGAAATTACGTTTTCTTTCACGGGTATTAAAGTTAACAGGTTTCAGGTGTCTGTCATTCTAAAAGCAATAGTTAGCTGCCAATCCAGAAACCCAGAGTATGTCTGTTCAGAAAGGACACAGCCAGATCGAGAGCACAACTTTCTTCTGGCCAATCAATCATCACTGCAACAACAACTTGTATTTATAGAGCAGCTTTAACGTAGCAAAACGGGGTAGGGTTCCACCGCTGTTGCAAATTCCCACTCTCTCCAAATGTCCAGCTTTAACACAATTTAGCACTCTGTTTAAGATCACGCTGTGCAGACCACTCTGCTGAGGGTTTCAGCAGCAACGAAGGCGGGCGATGTTATGGAGGTGGAAATAGGTGATTTTAGTTATGCTGCAGAAGCTCATTTCAAGGTCAAATATGACACCAAGGTTGCGAACAGTCTGGTTCAGCCTCAGACAGGAGTTGGGGTGAGGGATGGAGTCAGTGCTTAGGGAACGCAGTTTGTGGCGGGGACAGAAGACAGTGGCTTCAGTCTTCCCAAAATATATTGGATATGGCTACGAACATCGGCAGTGATTTATTGTGACGGATGCAAACAAAAAAGCACGAGGTGTGGACTAAAACCATTAGCAATAAATTACACCTCACCAGCAGCAATGGCTTGTCTGAAATGTACAGAGTGCTAAAATTCACTAACATTTTCTAATAATAAGACGATTTGTTTTATACAAGGCAACATCTGAAACCGCAACCTGCTTCTTTGTGCACAGGTTGGTGACTCCCTTCCCCCGGCCCCCTTACCCTACCTCCTCCCCTCCTCCCGATCCCCCTCCCTCGGCCCCCTGCCCCGGTCCTGGCCCGACCCCCTCCCCCAGCCCCCTCCCCTCCCCCGGCCCCCTCCCTGAATCATGGCCCGACCCCCTCCCCCAGCCCCCTCCCCATCCCCCGATCCCCCTCCTCGAATCATGGCCCGACCCCCTCCCCCAGCCCCCTCCCCATCCCCCGATCCCCCTCCTCGAATCCTGGCCCGACCCCCGATCCCCCTCCCCCAGCCCCCTCCCCGAATCCTGGCCCGACCCACTCCCCCAACCCCCTCCCCCAGCCCCCTCCCTTCCCCCGGCCCCCTCCCCGAATCCTGGCCCGACCCCATCCCCCGACCCTGTGATCCCGACCCCCTCCCCTGATCCTGGCCTGACTCCCTCCCCCAAACCCCATCCCCGATCCCCCTCCCCCAGCCCTCTCCCCCGACCCGACTCCCTCCCCTTCCCCCAATCCCCCTCCTCCAACTCCCTCCCCAGATCCTGGCCCGACCCCCTCCCCCCTATCCTGGCCTGATCACCCTCTCTCTCTCTCGAGCCCACTCCCCCTCCCCCCTCCCCTGATCCCCCTCCCCCGATCCTGGCCTGACCTCCTCCCCGATCCTAGCCCGACCCCCTCCCCCACTCCCCTGACTCCCTCCCCCTCCCCTTCCCCCCATCCTGGCCCAATCACCCTCCCCTGAGCCCACTCCCCCGGTGCCCCCCCACGCCCCACCTGCCGATCCTGGCCCGACTCCCGCCCCCGATCCCCGATAGGGGCTGGAGGAGGTTACAGAGAAAGGGAGGGATGTAGGGACTGGAGGTGGTTACAGAGATAGGGAGGGTGTAGGGGCTGGAGGTGGTTACAGAGATAGGGAGGGTGTAGGGGCTGGAGGGGGTTACAGAGATAGGGAGGGTGTAGGGGCTGGAGGAGGTTACAGAGATAGGGAGGATTGTAGGGACTGGGGGGGGTTACAGAGATAGGGAGGGTGTAGGGGTTGAAGGAGGTTACAGAGATAGGGTGGGTTGTAGGGATTGGCGGGGGTTACAGAGATAGGGAGGGTGTAGGGGCTGGAGGAGGTTACAGAGATAGGGAGTGTTGTAGGGACTGGGGGGGGGGTTACAGAGATAGGGAGGGGTGTAGGGACTGGGGGTGGTTATAGAGATAGGGAGGGGTGTAGGGCTGGAGGGGGTTACAGACATAGGGAGGATGTAGGGGCTGGAGGAGGTTACAGAGATAGGGAGGATTGTAGGGACTGGGGGGGGGGGGGGGTTACAGAGATAGGGAGGTGCAAGACCAAGAAGGGATTTAAATTGGATGTATGCTGGGAGCAAGAGTCAATTTCAGTCAGCAAGGACAGGAGTGATGAGTGAGCAGGACTTGGGGAGGGACAGAAGGCAGCAGCAGAGTTTTGGATGAGCTGAAGTTTATGGAGCACAGAGGATGGGATGGCCAGCTAGGACAGCACTGGAAGAGGCAAGTGTGGAGGTGAGGAAGTCATGGACGAGGGTTTCAGCAGCAGGTGGGCTAAGGCACGAGGCTTGTCGTTCAGACAGAGGCAGCGGCTAAGGATAGAACTTCAGGAAACTCCAGAGGTAACGGCGTGGGGCCAGGAAGAGAAATCATTGATGGAGATGTTGTGGCTACGATTGGATAGATAATATTGCAACCAATAGAAGGCTGTCCCAGTGAGCTGGCCAATGGAGTCAAGGCTGTTGACGAGGATTGTGTGGTCGACTGGCAAAGGTGGCAGAGAGATTGAAAAGGTTGAGGAGGAATAATCCACCATGATCACAATCACAGAGAATGTCATTTGTGAATTGCTTTGGGCCATTTCAGTACTGTGGCAGGGCGGCCACCTGACTGAGAGCAGCGTAAACAGAAACTCCAACCTCAATGTAAGATGTGAAAGCAGGCCGAATAGCACAGATATGTCTTTATGCTGATTCAGTCTTCAGAAGCATCCCAATCATGTCATTGACGTAGTACCTGTACTGAGGCAAACAAGGCCGTTTTACATTACCTTCCCTCAGCTGTGGCTCAGTGGGCAGCACACTCGCCTCTGAGTCAGCAGGTTGTGGGTTCCAGTCCCACTCCAGGGACTTGAGCACAAAAACCTCGGCTGACAGTCCCAGTATTGAGGGAGTACTGAGGGAGCGCCGCACTGTCGGAGGGTCAGTACCAAGGGAGCGCCGCACTGTCGGAGGGGCAGTACCGAGGGAGCGCCGTACTGTCGGAGGTACAGTACTGAGGGAGCGCCGCACTGTCGGATGGGCAGTGCTGAGGTTCTGCATTGTCGGAGGGGCAGTACTGAGGGAGTGCCGCACTGTCGGAGGGGCAGTACTGAGGGAGTGCCGCACTGTCGGAGGGGCAGTACTGAGGGAGCGCCGCACTGTCGGAGGGGCAGTACTAAAGGAGTGTCGCAATGTCGGAGGGGCAGTGCTGAGGGAGTGCCGCACTGTCGGAGGGGCAGTGCTGAGGGAGTGCCGCACTGTCGGAGATACTGTCTTTTGGATGAAATGTTAAACCGAGGCCCCGTCTGCTCCATCAGGTAAAAGATCCCATGTCACTATTTTGAAGAAGAGACGGGGAGTTATCCCCCGTGTCCTGGCCAATATTTATCCCTCAATCAACTTTTGCAGAAAACACAGATGATCTGGGTAATTATCACATTGCTGTGGGAGCTTGCTGTGCACAAATTGGCTGCCTCTTTTCCTACATTACGACAGTGACTACACTCCAAAAGTACTTCATTGGCTGTAAAGTGCTTTGAGACATCCGGTGGTCGTGAAAGGCGATATATAAATGCAATTCTTGCTTTCTTTTCTCTGGTATTTATCCGATAAAAGGATGTTGAGTGTGTAGTCTCGAATAAACACATCACTTCCTTGCTTTTAGGTTCAATGCCTCTGTCCGTGGATGAATAGAAAGATTAGATCAAATGTGAAACGGAAGAAAGAAGCAATTAGGACTTACAGGGAAGATAAGAAAAAGCGAAGACTTTAAGAAAGCCGCTGAAAAGGATGTTTGTGAAGGCTAAGACATAAGATATAATTAGCAAAATAGACAAAGGACAATAAAAAGTCTTTCTAAAGGCACATTAGTAGCAAGACAATAGACAAGGCAGGGTTACAGGCATTCAGCGATAAAGGACACGAGCACGTAGTGGGAAATGAGGCAGAGGCATGACATAAGCACCCTGCCTCAGTTTTCAGCAATGGATACAGCACCACCTGCCAGTAGCCCACACCAGAATACACAGCCAGAGGCACACATATCTGCATTTGTGAGAGAAATAGTACGTACATGTGGAGGCTTTGCTTAATAAAAGAAACTGGCACTGAGTTATATAACATGCCTACAGTCCATCTCCACCATACTGTCAGTGGTTGCACCTTCCCAACATCCCTCAACATTTATACTGAAGGACATTACTTGCTTTCGCTGATCGGCTGTGCACTGATGCACTAATCGAGTTAATGATACCTTGGCCTGGATATTGGGGTTTGGCGGCACACATACCTGATGGGCCCCTTCTTCGCGGACTTGCCGTCTGACGCAGCATGCTCGAGGGCAGCGTAAGGGCCCACGGACCCCGGGGGGGACGCACCGTGTGCGGAAGCGTATCTGTAATCACGTGGGCCAGATGTTCCACTCGGCAAACAGAAGGGTCGGAATTTTCCGGGGGAGTAGCGGGTGCAATCGATGGCGGGTCGGGTCGGTGGGAAAGTTGTTATTTTTGACAGTGGGTCAGGAACCCGCTGCCATCTCGCTCCCACACGCCTTTCCCCCAGGCGTGTCTGTCATCGCGGAGCTGGCCCGATCCGACCGGGAGCGCTGGGCGACCCAGTGAGATCATTATCAGGTAGTTTACAGGCACTCGAGAGTCTTTCCCCCCCCCCCACATTTTAAATTTCCCTGCTGCATGGACACGGGATTCACGCAGCTCGGGAACCACGTCTGTCATCCTGAGGCGGGAGTTCAGTGACCATTGCTCCAGCTGATTATTGACAGCATCAAATGTTCAGTAAAAGCTCCCACCTGACAGATGATCACTTTCCACAGACACAAGCTGAAGCTCAGTCCAGTCCCAGCACAGATTCTGCAGGCAGCAAGTGTTTCCAGCAAAGTCTCCATCCAGTATCACCTCATTGGAGGAACTCTCTCACCACTGATAGAATCTGACCACGATCAGCCCCAACACCAGCACCACCAACAATACCAACCTTCTCCGCAATCACCTGATGCTGCACAGGACACAGGGCATCAGCACCCGACCACATTGCTGCCCGGGAGGCCAGGGATGACCTCACCATGGCCACATTTACTTCACTTGACGCTGTACACCCTGACTGCCACATGATGCACCAGGTTGGCACCACCCCACACCAGCTCCATAAAGCATCCCTACAATGCCCAACCCATTCCTTTCACACTCATCACCATTGCGGGGGGTAACGTTATGTCTCACCATTCACTGTAACTCACTAAACCACTTCCAAAGGTGCAGACAAAACTGCCCTAGACCGTAAAGTATTGAAAATAAAGATTTCAATGTTTGACAACACATTAACAGAACCTTAACATAAACATTGGCTAAAGGACCCAAGTGCCTACCCTTGTGTGTTGTTAGTTGGTATGATTGGACAAGGATGAGGATGAGTGTGAGGGGTGGCTAGTGAGATGGGGATGTGATAATGTAGATAGAGAGAGAGGGCTGGGTGGAGGTGCAAGGTAAGTTGGTGTGAGTAAGGATGTACAGGAGTAGGGTAGGGAAGGCAGAGTGATGGGGATGTGATGAGTGACACAGCAGGATGAGGTTGAGTGTGGCTTTGTAGTAACGTTTTGTGATCCATTGAGATCATAGAAAGGTTTGTACCACTGCAGCCTGGTCCTCCTGACCACATCCCTGCTTGTGTCCTCCTGTGCCATGTGTAACCAGGCTGCGTTGGTCTCCTAGGGAGGTCTCTTCCGTCCATTGGAAGGGAAGAGAACCTCCCTGTGTGCTGTGACTCCCTCCATAAGCATCTGGAGGGAGTGATGGGAGAGCCTGGATGCAGTCGTGTCCCTCTGTGCCGTGAGTGTCAGTGTTTGCAGCACCTCAATGCTGTAGAACACTGACAGCACGATGTTAGATTAAACTTAAAATCTAATGTGGCCATGGTCCCTTTAAAGGTCCCGGCTGAAAACGTGTCATGAATAACGCCACCAGTCTCCATCTCACTGGGCCGGGTAACGCGTTGGGTGGGCTGAATAGGGCCCGTTAAGGTCAGTTTGTTTTCAACAGCGGGATGGAGCCAGCAGCGGGGTCACGACCCCCCAGGGACATCCCCCCCCCCCCCCGGTAGACAAAATTCCAGCCTCATTACTAGAGCCTTCTGAGACTGAAATGTGCACAAACATCTCTACATTTTTATAACATATGTACTTTGTGTATGTTTAATTAGCAAAGTTGAGTTATGAATGGGGATGGCGATCTATTGATCAATTCAGACACCTCAAACGTTTGACTCAGTTTGCAGAGATTGAAAGAGTCCGACTGCTCAGAATATATTGGGAGAAGTGTCTCAGCAAAGAAGTGCATCAGTAGTGGGCCTCTGCTCTGACGGTCTGTGGTCTCACGGATGGCCCTGACCAGAATAACAGTCCCTTTATATCAGCCACAGACGTCTGCATAAAAGCTCGGACATTTTATGGGATGTAATGGGGGGAAAAAAGACAATAGTACTGCTGCAAGCGGCTGATGTATAATGTCCCTCCGAGATAACCAAACCATCCCAGATGTAATTGATGTTAATGCATGCCGATCAATGCTTTGGATCTTTTCAGGTATCCCCTTACGCGGATGCAAACAGGCCTGAGAGTACACTGGCATACCCACCGCAAATTCTGGCCCATTGTACGCTGGAGCAAGCAGATTGCAAAAGTTTCTATAGATATGTAAAGAGAAAAAGGTTAGTAAAGACAAATGTAGGTCCCCTGCATTCAGAATCAGGGGAAGTCATAACGGGGAACAAAGAAATGGCGGACCAATTGAACAAGTACTTTGGTTCGGTATTCACGAAGGAGGACACGAACAACCTTCCGGTTATAAAAGGGGTCGGGGGGTCTAGTAAGGAGGAGGAACTGAGGGAAATCCTTATTAGCCGGGAAATTGTGTTGGGGAAATTAATGGGATTGAAGGCCGATAAATCCCCAGGGCCTGATGGACTGCATCCCAGAGTACTTAAGGAGGTGGCCTTGGAAATAGTGGATGCGTTGACAGTCATTTTCCAACATTCCATTGACTCTGGATCAGTTCCTATGGAGTGGAGGGTAGCCAATGTAACCCCACTTTTTAAAAAAGGAGGGAGAGAGAAAACAGGGAATTATAGACCGGTCAGCCTGACATCGGTAGTGGGTAAAATGATGGAATCAATTATTAAGGATGTCATAGCAGTGCATTTGGAAAGAGGTGACATGATAGGTCCAAGTCAGCATGGATTTGTGAAAGGGAAATCATGCTTGACAAATCTTCTGGAATTTTTTGAGGATGTTTCCAGTAGAGTGGATAAGGGAGAACCAGTTGATGTGGTATATTTGGACTTTCAGAAGGCGTTCGACAAGGTCCCACACAAGAGATTGATGTGCAAAGTTAGAGCACATGGGATTGGGGGTAGTGTACTGACATGGATTGAGAACTGGTTGTCAGACAGGAAGCAAAGAGTAGAAGTAAATGGGTACTTTTCAGAATGGCAGGCAGTGACTAGTGGGGTACCGCAAGGTTCTGTGCTGGGGCCCCAGCTGTTTACACTGTACATTAATGATTTAGATGAGGGGATTAAATGTAGTATCTCCAAATTTGCGGATGACACTAAGTTGGGTGGCAGTGTGAGCTGCGAGGAGGATGCTGTGAGGCTGCAGAGCGACTTGGATAGGTTAGGTGAGTGGGCAAATGCATGGCAGATGAAGTATAATGTGGATAAATGTGAGGTTATCCACTTTGGTGGTAAAAACAGAGAGACAGACTATTATCTGAATGGTGACAGATTAGGAAAAGGGGAGGTGCAAAGAGACCTGGGTGTCATGGTACATCAGTCATTGAAGGTTGGCATGCAGGTGCAGCAGGCGGTTAAGAAAGCAAATGCCATGTTGGCCTTCATAGCAAGGGGATTTGAGTACAGGGGCAGGGAGGTGTTGCTACAGTTGTACAGGGCATTGGTGAGGCCACACCTGGAGTATTGTGTACAGTTTTGGTCTCCTAACCTGAGGAAGGACATTCTTGCTATTGAGGGAGTGCAGCGAAGGTTCACCAGACTGATTCCCGGGATGGCGGGACTGACCTATCAAGAAAGACTGGATCAACTGGGCTTGTATTCACTGGAGTTCAGAAGAATGAGAGGGGACCTCATAGAAACATATAAAATTCTGACGGGGTTAGACAGGTTAGATGCAGGAAGAATGTTCCCAATGTTGGGGAAGTCCAGAACCAGGGGTCACAGTCTAAGGATAAGGGGTAAGCCATTTAGGACCGAGATGCGGAGGAACTTCTTCACCCAGAGAGTGGTGAACCTGTGGAATTCTCTACCACAGAAAGTTGTTGAGGCCAATTCACTAAATATATTCAAAAAGGAGTTAGATGAGGTCCTTACTGCTAGGGGGATCAAGGGGTATGGCGAGAAAGCAGGAATGGGGTACTGAAGTTGAATGTTCAGCCATGAACTCATTGAATGGCGGTGCAGGCTAGAAGGGCCGAATGGCCTACTCCTGCACCTATTTTCTATGTTTCTATGTTTCTATGTTTTCTCTCTATCCCCATGGACTGGCAGCAGCCCCAGGACAGGACACTACAAGATTCTCAAAGGTCCAAGGACACGCTGTTTGCACCCGTGTGGCCCTATCTGCTCCCTTGCTCGATGCCACCACCACCACCAGCAGAAAATGACTCTACTCTCAGTGCACAAATTGTTTGCGATGGCACAACTGCATGCGGCTTCCATGGGAGTTTCTACAACGTGTTCATTTTTAGGCAGTCCACCATACCAGCACTCCTGAGCTGAGCTGAGAACTGGTATAACAAATTCCATTCATACATCAGAGTAATCATTTCAGAGGAATTTCTTCTCTCAGAGGGTTGTAAATCTGTGGAATTCTCTACCCCAGAGAGCTGTGGAGGCTGGGTCATTGAATATATTTAAGGTGGAAATAGACAAATTTTTGAACGTTAAGGGAGTGAAGGGTTGTGGGGAGCGGGAGGGAAGTGGAGCTGAGTCCATGATCAGATCAGCCATGATCTTATTAAATGGCAGAATAGCAGAGCAGTCTCGAGGGGCCAAATGGCTTACTCCTGCTCCTATTTCTTATGTTATATAATAATGGAGTGTAAGCTTTACGTGCCGAGCTCAATCTGGGGCATCTTGCTTGGGTCTCCAGGATCATGATTGTGTGCCACATGTTACACAACCTAGTGTAACAGGGAGGAATTAACAGTCATGCACTGGAGGAGGAAGGTCGCTATCAGCATCAAGGTCAACAAACAGAACAGCCTGAATGATGCAAAGTACAACCTGCTACTGGGTGCAGAAATATCTGTGTCACCCTCATACAGGAGACCATTTCCTGATGACCATGTAGGACTAATGTTCTCGCAATAAGGGCGATGCTGGCAAGGCTGCGTTTATTGTCCCGCTCTCGTTGCCCAAAGGTGGTGATAGTTGCTGTTCTCCATCAGCTGGTGATGGTGAACTTACAATGGTGTTGGTCATGGAATTCCAGGATATCAACCTGCAACAATGCAGAAATGACGTTATATGTCCAGGTCCAGATGGTGTGTGACTGAGAGGGAACTTGGATTTGATGGTGTTCACACGACATTGTTGCTCTTGTTCTTGTCAGTAGCAAAGGGCACGAAGGAGGGAGATGCTGTCGAAGTTAAACTTGCCTTATGTACATCTGCCTCCTTCCCTCAATGAATATGTGCAATCACCTAAAGATCTTTCTCGACACAACACACAAACTTCCCATTCATACTATTACATGAAAGCAGGTTCCACAGCTTTTCAAAAAAATTTATCTTTAGTGCAGTTAGAATCTTAATGTGAAACCATATTGTATATGTGCTTCTCTGGTTCTTGCCCATGATGACTGTGTGTGATGCGTGTACTAGGACTAGACTGCACAGGTTAGATGCGGGAAGAATGTTCCCGATGTTGGGGAAGTCCAGAACCAGGGGACACAGTCTAATGATAAGGGGTAAGCCATTTAGGACTGAGATGAGGAGAAACTTCTTCACTCAGAGATTTGTTAACCTGTGGAATTCTCTACTGCAGAGTTGTTGATGCCAGTTCATTGGATATATTCAAGAGGGAGTTAAATATGGCCCTTACGGCTAAAGGGATCAAGGGGTGTGGAGAGAAAGCAGGAAAGGGGTACTGAGGGAATGATCAGCCATGATCTTATTGAATGGTGGTACAGGCTCGAAGGGCCGAATGGCCTACTCCTGCACCTATTTTCTATGTTTCAATGTAGTCTTCTGCTATGTTGCTGACAGAAGTGCATGAGATTACTGGCTGCTGTGTTACAGCAGGAGCCTCTAAACTGAGACAGCCCTTGTTTCAGGTCAGCTTAATGTGAACCTGTTGCATCACCTATGCCCATCCCGGCCATCTCACTGATACTGGGCACCAGCTCACCAGCCAGGCTCATCTGTGAGAAAGCAGACCGAATGGTACTACTCTGATCAGCAAAGCCCTAACGCATGGTTTTCTGTAACCAGTTCCCAGGCCATTCAAAGTCCGAGGATAGAACTCTCGCCGATCTGACGCCAGAGGTCACAATGGCAGTAGTCTGAGCACCAATGGAGGAATTACAGACTTGCCTTCCGGCGTAGGCACGTGTTCTCCAATCCAGATGTTCCCAGAATTGCCAGATGCTCAATGGTGGACTTCAGTGTTGGGAAATTGTTCCAATGCACATGATCCATGTGTTCCACCCGAGCTACCCAACGACAATACACTGCCTGATACTGCCCCCAACATCCACACTGTAATGTATGCACCGTGTTGAGCTGGGTCTTAGCTCAGTGATCGAGCGTGATGTCTTGACTTCAATTCCCAGTGTCTCCAAATGCCATTTTTCCCCTTTTCCATTATTTGAAGGGGCTGCTGCTCAAATTCTGGCTGCACTTCAGTCCCACGCTCCTGATCTTTGGGCACCCTGTGCGGAGGGGAGTGGGCAGGTCAGAAGGCCTCCTCTAGGGACTGCTCCTGGGCACGGCCAAGGGGGTCATTAACTGGTCCAGTCAGCGGGCGGTCGAGGGGGTCGTTGAGCCCAACTGCCTGCCTCTCTTCCGCAGTTACATCTGAACCAGGGTGTCCCTGGAGATGGAGCACGCGGTGTCCACCGGTACGCTCACAGCCTTTCGCGAGAGGTGGGCACTGGAGGGACTGGAGTGCATCATCACCCCTGGCAACCACATTTTAAATTAATTTGACCGTTTAAAGTTCCCAGTTAATTTTGAGATTTGTGGGTTCTAGTGCCCTCACTAAAAGGGGGCACTTGATTTTAAAGTTCTATCCAAAATAGTGTAGAGATGTTGAGTTGGGAGTGGCTTAGCCAGTCACGTGATGTTCACAAGACTCAATAAAACCCCAGCCAGTTGGGTTTGGGGGGTCCACGATGAGGCAGGTGGTTGTGAGCCTGGTGGATGAACTGGTAATGTGTAGTGTGATTGTTAAACCTTTGCTAATAAACCAACTATTTCTTAATGGGTTGCTATGAATTCTTAAGCAGAGAGCCCATGAAGCAAATACATTACACACACCAACATCGATGCTATGCAAGCATCATTCTCTGAAAAGTAGGGCTTGTGAAAAATCGATCCCAAGACCCTTCAGCCAACATTTTGGCATCTATCATGGTCATTTTTTTCTTGCCCAGAAATGACCAGATTTATTGAATTCAATTTCACAACTTTCAATGATGAGATCTGAATTCATGGGCCATTGGATTCCAAGTAAACACCACGACCACTCAGCTACCATTCTCGTGGAGAGAAAAAGCTACTGCACACCTGATGGGCTAAATATCCTGTTTCTGTGCTGTAACACTCTAAGTGACAGGAAACAGAGAGTAGTGGTGAACAGTTGTTTCTCGGACTGAAAGAAGGTATACAGTGGTGTTCCCCAGGGGTCGGTACTGGGACCACTGCTTTTCTTGATATATATTAATGACTTTGACATGTGTGTACAGGGCACAATTGCAAAATGTGCAGATGACACAAACCGTGGAAGCAAGTGAACAGTGATGTAATGTCTGTAAGCTTGTAATGTTTGTAGCTCCACACTGTGGATATGGACGTATTGTGTACTGCAACTGCAGAGTTAATAATAAACAGAACCAGGCAGATTCCGGAGGCTTCTGAGAGAGCTGCCTGCCATGTTAGGAGCTGTGTGTGCTGGCCTCTGTGAATATATCACATTTGGCGATGAGATGGGATTTTTCGGATGATTTAAAGCTTAAATTTTGTTGGGAAAGGATTCAGCCAGCCGACAGAGAAACTTTGGAAGTTTCTGTCTTTGGAAAAAAGCTACAAAATCCAAGGTAAAATACAGCACTCGGTGTGAGCAGCTAGAGATTAAAATGGCAGGTGTAATCGGACATTTGGGGGAATATAGACACGACCGGGAATGTTTTAAAGCGTATGTGGATCGGCCAGAAAGGTATTTCACGACAAATAACATAACTGAAGTTCCAGACAATGCAGTCCAGAACCGGGCTGTGTTGGAATGTAAGAAAGCGATCTTCTTATCGGAGGCAGGTCCAGCATTATATGACACTCTGGTAAATCTGCTTGTGCCTGACGAGCCAAAGGACACAACGCTTAAGGAGATTTTAATGAAGCTGAAGCAGCACTATAACCCCAAACCGTTAGAAATTGCTGAAAGCTATCGTTTTGGGATTTGGAATCAAAAGGCGGATGAAAGTATTAATAATTACATCGTAGCGTTAAAAAAGCTATCGATGCACTGTAATTTTGGAAACTTTCAAAACCAAGCATTACGGGATCGTTTTGTTTGTGGGGTGAAAAATGATGCGATCAGAAGGAAGTTATTGATGATGGATGACTTGACTTTTGAGATTGCTTGTCAGACAGCGAGGTCGATGAGCATGGCCAAACAATATTCCCGAGAATTAAATAATAATTACGGTCGTCAGTCAACCGAGGTAAATCACCAGCAGGTTCAAAGTAAAAGACGGTGGGTGCCCAAAGTCTCAGAAACTGGAAATTCTAACAGAGCGTCGACGTTGTGCGATAGGTGCCTGGGACAACACATTGCTCAAAGTTGTCCATACGTGAAGGTAGAGTGTTTCTTCTGCAGGAAGACTGGGCATCTTGCGAAGGCATGCCGACTGAAGGGTAAACCAGTTTTCAAAGCGATGAGTCCAGCGTTCAAAGCTATGAGTAGAAATCCCAAGAGACTACATAGCATGGAAGAACAACAACAGGACGAGGAGATGTTTGTGTTACACGTCATCAGGAGCACAAGGTTAACGGACAGCGATTCGGAAAGCATCAAAATCCACATAGATGTTGCGGGATTCAAGATACCAATGGAAATTGACACGGGTGCATCCGTGAGTGTAATATCGGAGTCGCTGTACCTCGAAAAATTGCGTGATTTTCAACTGGAGAAATCCAAGATATAGCTGCGAGGCTACTCGGGAGAGAAAATTCCTGTGGTAGGTCGTATCACCGTACCGGTGAAATATAAAGATCAATTTCAGAACTTGCCTCTAATAGTAGTGAATTGAGACAAGTCTGCCTTACTAGGAAGAAATTGGTTGAGCTCACTGAAGCTGGATTGGAGTAAGATTTTCTGTGTGCAAGCGAGATTTCCATCAACGGATGAGGTTATCAAGAAGTATCCGAATGTGTTCTGTGAAACAGGCAGTCCAATCCAAGGCTTCAGGGCAAGTGTCAGGGTACAGAAGGACGCTAGATCAGTTTATTACAAGCCGCGTTCCGTGCCATTTGCACTCAAGGAGAAAGTTGAGCAAGAACTCAAAAGACTAGAGACTGAGAACATTATTTGTAAGATAGATCGAAGTAATTGGGCTACACTCATTGTTGTTGTACCTAAGTCCGATGGTAAGGTAAGATTGTGTGGTGATTATAAAGTAACCATAAACCAGGTTCTTGAGGGTAATGTCCCCAATACATTGCCGAATATAGAAGATTTGTTCACAACACTGACAGGAGGTCAGATCTTCTCAAAACTGGATCTTATGAATGCCTACTTACAGCTTACTAGATGAGGAGTCCAAGTCATGTTTGACTATAACGACTCATCTAGGCCGATATCAATTTAATAGGCTACCGTTTGGAGTGTCTTCCGTTCCTGACATATTTCAAGGGGTGATGAACCAGATTTTGCAAGGTATTGAAGGGGTAGTATGTTATTTGGATGACATATTAATTTCAGCACGAAATAGGCAAATTCATAAAAACATATTGAATGATGTCCTCAAACGGCTAGAGAAGCACAGAGTACGAGTGTCTGCTCGTAAGTGTGAGTTATTTAAAAACTCAGTGGAGTATTTAGGGTACAGAGTAGACAAAGATGGTTTACATCCAACCACAGAAAAATTGGATGCAATTAGAAATGCACCCACACCCAGGAATGTCACTGAACTTCATTCATTCTTGGGTCTTTTGAACTATTATGGGAAGTTCCAACCAAATTTGGCTACAGTATTACATCCATTGAATGAACTTTTGAAAAAACAGGTCCATTGGAAGTGGTCCATAGAATGTGATACAGCATTCAAGGAATGTAAAAGCAAATTGGTAGAGAGCACCATGTTAGTTTCCTATGACATATCTAAGGAGATTAAGCTAGCATGTGATGCCTCTCCGTATGGAGTTGGAGCAGTAATCTCTCATATATCAAGTAGTGGGGAGGAGAGACCAATTGCTTTTGCTTCACGCACTCTCAGTGTCAGTGAGAGTAATTATGCACAAATTGAAAGGGAAGCTTTGGCATTAATTTTTGGGGTCAAGAAGTTTCACAAATACATGTATGTTCGTAAGTTTACCATCGTTACGGACCATAAGCCCCGAACAGCAATCCTCCATCCAAAGTCCCCAGTTCCAACTTTAGCTGCAGCCCGAATGCAGAGATGGGCTTTGATTTTATCAGCATATACATATGATATTGAATACAGATGATCAGCTGATCACAATAATGCTGATGCAATGTCTAGATTGCCTTCCCCATCACAAGTTACACCCGATAGGGAAGAAGTGTTTTATTTTTCATATATTGATGAACTGCCAGTCACAGCTGAAGAGATTGGTAGAGCAACCAAACGTGACCCAGTGATGTCAAAGGTTATGATTATATTGCAAATGAATGGCCAAACCAGGCAACAGACAAAGATACACATCCATTCTTCATTCGTAGGAATGAATTATCAGTCGATAAAGATTGTATCATGTGGGGTGCAAGTGTGGTTATACCAAATAAATTCAGGTCCAAATTATTAGGAGACCTCCATGACCAGCACCTGGGAATGTGCTTAACCCAGTAAAGAATGGCTAAGAAAGCAATAAAGAAAGGAAAGCTAGTTTATGAAAGTAAACTTGCACAAAACATAACAACAGATAGTAAAAGCTTTTACAGATATATAAAACAGAAGAGAGTGACTAAAGTAAATGTTGGTCCCTTAGAAGATGAGAAGGGGGATTTAATAATGGGAAATGTGGAAATAGCTGAGACCTTAAACAATTATTTTGCTTCGGTCTTCACAGTGGAAGACACAAAAACCATGCCAAAAATTGCTGGTCACGGGAATGTGGGAAGGGAGGACCTTGAGACAATCACTATCACTAGGGGGGTAGTGCTGGACAGGCTAATGAGACACAAGGTAGACAAGTCCCCTGGTCCTGATGAAATACATCCCAGGGTATTGAAAGAGATGGCGGAAGTTATAGCAGATGCATTCGTTATAATCTACCAAAGTTCTCTGGACTCTGGGGAGGTACCAGCGGATTGGAAAGCAGCTAATGTAACGCCTCTGTTTAAAAAATGGGGCAGACAAAAGGCAGGTAACTATAGGCCGGTTAGTTTAACATCTGTAGTGGGGAAAATACTTGAGCTGTCATGAAGGAAGAAATAGCGGGACATCTAGATAGGAATAGTGCAATCAAGCAGACGCAACATGGATTCGTGAAAGGGAAATCATGTTTAACTAATTTACTGGAATTCTTTGAGGACATAACGAGCATGGTGGATAGAGGTGTACCGATGGATGTGGTGTATTTAGATTTCCAAAAGGCATTCGATAAGGTGCCACACAAAAGGTTACTGCAGAAGATAAAGGTACGCGGAGTCAGAGGAAATGTATTAGCATGGATCGAGAATTGGCTGACTAACAGAAAGCAGAGAGTTGGGATAAATGGGTCCTTTTCCGGTTGGAAATTGGTGGTTAGTGGTGTGCCACAGGGATTGGTGCTAGGACCACAATTGTTTACAATATACATAGATGACCTGGAAGAGGGGACAGAGTGTAGTGTAACAAAATTTGCAGATGACACAAAGATTAGTGGGAAAGCAGGTTGTGTAGAGGACACAGAGAGGCTGCAAAGAGATTTAGATAGGTTAAGCAAATGGGCTAAGGTTTGGCAGATGGAATACAATGTCGGAAAATGTGAGGTCATCTACCTTGGGGAAAAAAAACAGTAAAAGGGATTATTATTTGAATGGGGAGAAATTACAACATGCTGCGGTGCAGAGGGACCTGGGTGTCCTTGTGCATGAATCCCAAAAAGTTAGTTTGCAGGTGCAGCAGGTAATCAGGAAAGCGAATGAAATGTTGGCCTTCATTGCGAGAGGGATGGAGTACAAAAGCAGGGAGGTCCTGCTGCAACTGTACAGGGTATTTGTGAGGCCGCACCTGGAGTACTGTGTGCAGTTTTGGTCACCTTACTTAAGGAAGGATATACTAGCCTTGGAGGGGGTACAGAGACGATTCACGAGGCTGATTCTGGAGATGAGGGGGTTACTTTATGATGATAGATTGAGTAGACTGGGTCATTACTCATTAGAGTTCAGAAGGATGAGGGGTGATCTTATAGAAACATTTAAAATAATGAAAGGGATAGACAAGATAAAGGCAGAGAGGTTGTTTCCACTGGTTGGGGAGACTAGAACTAGGGGACACAGCCTCAAAATACGGGGGAGCCAATTTAAAACCGAGTTGAGAAGGAATTTCTTCTCCCAGAGGGTTGTGAATCTGTGGAATTCTCTGCCCAAGGAAGCAGTTGAGGCTAGCTCATTGAATGTATTCAAGTCACAGATAGATAGATTTTTAACCAACAAGGGAATTAAGGGTTATGGGGAGTGGGCGGGTAAGTGGAGCTGAGTCCACGGCCAGATCAGCCATGATCTTTTTGAATGGCGGAGCAGGCTCGAGGGGCTAGATGGCCGACTCCTGTTCCTAATTCTTATGTTCTTATGTTCTTATGTCAGAGTTTTGCACGCAGTTATTTATGGTGGCCAGGTCTTGATAAAGATATAGAGTATATCGCGAGTCAGTGTATGACATGTCAATCGGTAAGCAAGCAACCACCATCAGTACCATTACAGCCATGGAAATGGCCTCCCAAGGTGTGGCAAAGGCTACATATTGATTTTGCTGAGTTAGAAGGACAACAATTGTTCATTGTGATTGATAGCCACTCAAAGTGGGTTGAGGTGTTTCCAATGTGGAAAATAACAACAAGTAAATCATTGGACATTTTATGAAAATTATTTTCTTCATTTGGCCTCCCTGAAGACATTGTTTCGGATAATGGACCACAATTTCGTTCAGAAGAATTTGCATAATTCACGAGCAAAAATGGTGTGAAACATACCAAGGTTCCGCCATACCAACCTGCTTCGAATGGTGCAGCAGAGCGCACTGTACAAATTGTAGAACGGCCCTCATAAAACAAATGTTAGATCCAAATCCAAGGAAACAACAGTTGTCATTGGATCACAAATTGGCTAATTTTTTGATTACATATCGAAATACTCCTCATACAACTACTGGTAGAACACCAGCAGAGTTGTTTCTCAAACGACAGCCACGAACCAAATTTGGCACAGTCCTTAGAAGAGACACAATTAAGACAGAAAGAGAATCATGATAGAGGTAGAGTAAAAGAGAGAAGTGTGAAATTAAACCAGAAGGTGAGAGAAGAACCATCACCATAAATGGTTAAAGTGGTTACCAGGAAGAGTGGTGAAGATATGTGGTCCTCGCACATATTTGGTAAAGATGTTTGATAATGGACAGGTTAGGTTTGTTCATATTGATCATATTTTACCTACAGACATGGAAGGAGTTGAAGGTGGGAATGATTCAATTATTTCTGATTCATCAGATAGTTTTGATACACCAACCGCAAATCCTAAATCCAATGTACTGGAAACAAATCCAGGAGAGAATCAGAATGAAAGTCTGAGTCTGAGTCAGGAAAACAAAAAGCCTGAAGTTAGAGTGAATTCAAATGAAAATCAAGGAAATTCCGTGGAGGAAAACGTTCCTCAAGATGAGCCTCGAATGAGTGTGAAATCAACACCATGTTTGGAAGGTTCTGTTCGAGAGCGAAGGTATCCTCTTCGAAACAGAAAACAAGTGGTAAAGTTAAATTTGTAAAGATGGAAAAAAATAAGTTATATCCTGTGTTATGTACAAACATGAAATTTATGTATGATGTTTGTTATAATAACTTCTTCATTAAGGAGGGAGAAGTGTAATGTCTGTAAGATTGTAATGTTTGTAGCTCCACACTGTGGATGTGGACGTATTGTGTACTGCAACTGCAGAGTTAATAATAAACAGAACCAGGCAGATTCCGGAGGCTTCCAAGCGAGCTGCCTGCCTTGTTAGGAGCTGTGTGTGCTGTGCTCTGTGAATATATCACAAGTGAGGAGGATAGTGATAGACTTCAAGAGGACATCGACAGGCTGGTGGAATGGGTGGACATGTGGCAGATGAAATTTAACGCAGAAAATTGTGAAGTGATACAAGGAGAGGCAACATAAACTGAAGGGTACAATCCTAAAGCGAGTGCATGAACAGAGAGATGTAGAGTGACCTGAAGCTGGCAGGGCAGGTTGAGAAAGCAGTTAAAAAAAGCATACGGGATCCTGGGCTTCATAAATAGAGGCATAGAATACAAAAGCAAGGAGATGAACCTGTATAAAACATTGGTTCGGCCTCAACTGGAGTATTGTGTCCAATTCTGGGCACCACACTTTAGGAAGGATGTGAAGGCCTTAGAGAGGGTGCAGCAAAGATTTACGTGAACGGTTCCAGGGATAAGGGACTTCAGTTACGAGGATAGACTGGAGAAGCTGGGGTTGTTCTCCTTGGAGCAGAGAAGGTTGAGAGGAGATTTGATCGAGATGTTCAAAATCATGAGTAGATAGAGAGAAACTGTTCCCATTGGTGGAAGGGTCGAGAACCAGAGGACACAGATTTAAGACGATTGGCAAAAGAACCAAAGGTGACAGGAGGAAAACCTATTTACGCAGCGAGTGGTTAGGATCTGGAATGCGCTGCCTGAGAGGGAGATGGAGCCAGACTCAATCGTGGCATTCAAAAGGGAGTTGGATAAGTACCTGAAGGAAAAAAAAATTGCAGGGCTACGGGGAAAGGGCGGGGGCAGTGGGACTGGCCGAGGTGCTGTTGCAGAGAGCCGGCACGGGCTCGACGGGCCGAATGGCCTCCTACTGTGCTGTAACCATTCCTTGATTCTAGAAAAATCCAGCCCAACTTTTTCAGGGCTTACATCCTTACATATTCTTTTTATAAAATGTACTACTTCATATTCCTTTGTAATCAATTGCACTTGCACCCTATCTGCCCACTGTGCTAATCTGTCGGTGTCCTCTTGATATCTTTGCCTTGCTGCCTAATTCTGTGTCATCAGTAAACTTTGATATAGTTCTTTTCTTGGCCTAATATTGCTGCACTGGCAGCAACTCTCCATAAGCTGTTTCTGGTGCACTCCCTGCCAGGTGTCAGCGCGTGCTGAATAAATGTATGATGAGTATGTCCCATGACGCAGTCTAGCAGACCAAAAGAAACTGCTTCTCCATCTGCTCTGTGGGTCATAGACAGCAAGCGTACATGGCTAAAGCAAATGTTGGTCCCTTAGAGGACAAGACCGGGGAATTAGTAATGGGGAACATGGAGATGGCAGAAACTCTGAACAAATATCTTTACGGTCGAGGATTTTTGTCCTAGGACATGTGTTGTATTGTAGTGTCTCCTTTTAATCAACAGCAGACTGGCAGGGGAGCAAGGTGCTTGTCAGTTGAAGTGTTTGTTAGCTTGTGGTGTGCAAAGGCACTGATTAAAGGTACCAGTGTAATGGGATGTTGACTCTTGCAGTGTGTTTGTGTCTGGCCACTGGAGTACTGCATGCAAGAATGGGGTACTGAAGTTGCATGATCAGCCATGATATTGAATAGTGGTGCAGGCTTGAAGGGCCGAATGGTCTACTCCTGCACCTATATTCTATTAGGACACTAACAATATTCCGACAGTGGATAGTCTAGGGGCTATAGATGGGGGAGGAACTTAACACAATCACAATCACTAAGGAGGCAGTGCTCAGTAAGATAATGGGACTAAAGGCAGATAAATCCCCTGGACCTGATGGCTTGCATCCTCGGGTCTTAAGAGAAGTAGCGGCAGGGATTGTGGATGCACTGGTTGTAATTTACCAAAATTCCCTGGATTCTGGGGAGGTCCCAGCAGATTGGAAAACTGCAAATGTAACGCACCTATTTAAAAAAGGAGGCAGACAAAAAGCAGGAAACTGTAGACCAGTTAGCCTAACATCTGTGGTTGGGAAAATGTTGGAGTCCATTATTAAAGAAGCAGTAACACGACATTTGGAAATGCAAAATTCGGTCAGGCAGAGTCAGCATGGATTTATGAAGGGGAAGTCATGTTTGACCAATTTCCTGGAATTCTTTAAGGACGTAACAAACAAGGTGGATAAAGGGGAACCAGTGGATGTGGTGTATTTGGACTTCCAGAAGGCATTTGACAAGGTGCCACACAAAAGGTTACTGCACAAGATAAAAGTTCACGGGGTTGGGGGTAATATATTAGCAAGAATAGAAGATTGGCTGACAAACAGAAAATAGAGAGCTGAGATAAATGGTTCATTCTCTGGTTGGCATTCAGTAACTAGTGGTGTGCCGCAGGGATCAGTGCTGGGACCCCAACTATTTACATTCTATATTAACGACTTGGAAGAAGGGACTGAGTGTAACGTAGCCAAGTTTGCTGATGATACAAAGATGGGAGGAAGGGCAATGTGTGAGGAGGACATAGACAGGCTACAGGAGGACATAGACAGGCTAAGTGAGTGGGCAAGAATTTGGCAGATGGAGTATAATGTTGGAAAGTGTGAGGTCCTGCACTTTGGCCGAAAAAATCAAAGAGCAAGTTATTATTTAAATGGAGAAAGATTGCAAAGTGCCGCAGTGCAGCGGGACCAGGGCACGAAACACAAAAGGTTAGTATGCAGGTACAGCAAGTGATCAGGAAGGCCAATGGAATCTTGGCCTTTATTGCAAAGGGGATGGAGTATAAAGGCAGGGAAGTCTTGCTGCAGCTATACAAGGTATTGGTGAGGCCACACCTGGAGTACTGCGTGCAGTTTTGGTTTCCATATTTACGAAAGGATATACTTGCTGTGGAGGCAGTTCAGAGAAGGTTCACTAGGTTGATTCCGGGGATGAGGGGGTTGACTTATGAGGAACGGTTGAGTAGGTTGGACCTCTACTCATTGGAATTCAGAAGAATGAGAGGTGATCTTATCGAAACGTATAAGATTATGAGGGGCCTTGACAAAGTGGATGCAGAGAGGATATTTCCACTGATGGGGGAGACTAGAACTAGGGGGCATGATCTTAGAATAAGGGGCTGCCCATTTAAAACTGAGATGAGGAGAAATTTCTTCTCTCAGAGGGTTGTAGTAAATCTGTGGAATTCGATGCCTCAGAAAGCTGTGGAAGCTGGGACATTGAATAAATTTAAGACAGAGATAGACAGTTTCTTAAACGATAAGGGGATAAGGGGTTATGGGGAGCGGACAGGGAAGTGGAGCTGAGTCCATGATCAGATCAGCCATGATCGTAATTAAATGGCGGAGCAGGCTCGAGAGGGCCTATGGCCGACTCCTGCTCCTATTTCTTATGTTCTTATGTAATTATCAGGCATGCTCCTTTCTCAAATGAGAAAGAATTGGGGCTAATTTTCACTTTGGGTGTGGGCAGAAGCCAGGTGTTAGTAGATTGGTGGCACTTCATACTCTGATACCCAATTCTCCTTTCCGGTGAAGCCAATGGGGAAATCACCCCCAAGGTCTCCGCAATGAATCGAAAGCCTGCATTTTATCCGAGGGCTTGTCAAATTCCTCGCCCAGAATTGTTACTTCATTACAACTTCTGATATTTGTGTTGCCCATCCCCCAACGCCAAGGTACTACAATTTAAGCACAATTACAATATGGGGACTACGTCATTAATCCATTGCTTCTCCATCAACCCACACTTTATTTTAATGTTAACCAGTGCCCCGGTGAGGATCCCACCATGGGCCACTTATCAGCATCCTACCAGTCTGTGTGATGCCTCATCTATTTTTCTTACCTCTAGGGATATGTACAGAAACAAAACTTTCTGAACCACAGCAAACAGTCAGCACTGCTTACACTGTTACACTCTAGCGAACGCTCCAGTGCAGTGCTGAGGGAGCACTGCACAAAATACGTTAAACCGAGGCCCCGTCTTCTCTCTCAAGTGGAGGTAAAAGATCCCATGCCACTATTTTGAAGAAGAGCAGGGGCGTTATCCCTGGTGTGCTGGGGCCAATATTTATCTCTCAATCAACATAACAAAAACAGATTATCTGGGTCATTGTCACGTCGCTGTTTGTGGGAGCTTGCTGTGTACAAATTGGCTGCCGCATGTCCCACATTACAACAGTGACTGCACTCCAAAAGTACTTCATTGGCTGTAAAGTGCTTTGGGATGTCTGGTGGTCATGAAAGGCGCTATATAAATGCAAGTCTTTATTTTACTTCAATAAAAATAATGAGAGATCAGTTATGAAACAACTCTGACAGTTGCCATAATGCTAAATAAATGAGGTCTGGGAAGGACAACAAAATAGTTGCCAATTCATTCTTTTTGGCTCCCAAAGTGCAGAGCCTGATCGTGTCTCATTATTCAGCATGACCCAAACCAAATAAGCCCCAGAGCCAAGTCACCTGAGTACGAGAGTCGCAGAAGGAATTCTGTGACAAATTCAGCTGTTAACAGAGCAATTTCTATCCAAGAATTTCCACACAGTTATCTTGTGCCACGTTCTCGGGACAGCAGAACCTGTGATGTGGCACCACAGAGTTAAAATAAGGGATTTCTTTGTTTTACATCAAGAAAAATCCAAATACGACTGCTCCATTTAAAATGATTATATTAATCTGTATAAAATTACATGTAAAAAGGTTGAATCATCAGATTGGTTCAGTGATAAACTGCCACCCCTGAGAGACAAGGCTGTGGTTGAAGCCCAACACCAACAATAATCGCGGCTGACACTTCAGTGCGGTCCGTCGCTGTGGTGCATCGGTGGCCGGCCCTTCTATCAGAGACTCCACTTGCTTCTTCAGGTGGGCATAAAAGATCTCAATGCACGATTCAAAGTAAAGCAGGGGGGACTTCTCATGTCCTGGCCAAGATTCATCCCTCAAATTGCACCCAAAAAAACAGATTAACAGGTTTTTTATCTCATTGTTGCTTCTGGGACCTGACTGCACTGCAATGAGTTTCTGGGATAGCCTGCACAACAGAGACTTTAGTCTGATGGTCAGTTGGGAGCAGGCAGGGGGCTACAAAGCAGTGGACATCCTTGATGGTCCTGTGAGAAGCCCATGGTTAAGCTGACAGCCAGACATCAGTCCTTTCTTTTTCTTTCTCATAACATTGGAAGATGGCTAAAACTGCAACTGACCATGGTGGCGGCTGAGAGCGGGCAGCGGCAGAGAGGGAGCAGCATCGTGAGAGGAGGTCGGCGGGTGAGCGGGACTACAAGGTCGGCGGCTGAGAGGGAGCAGACAGAGAGGGAGCAGCTAGCTGCAGCTGAGGCAGGAAATAAAGAAAGAAGTAAAAAGTAATCGAAGTGTGACATCACAGCCAAGGGGGTAAGTGATTGGCTGGCTGATTGGTGAGTAGTTTTTCTTTTTTCTTTATCTTTTTCTTATCAGGAGGTAACCTTTGACATTGTTGATAAATTAAGTTAATCTAAGGTTTCAGTCATGGCAGGAGAGCCCAGACCTGTGTCATGCTCCTCCTGTGCTATGTGGGAACTCAGGGACGCTCCCAGTGTTCCTGACTGCTACATGGGCAGGAAGTGCATCCAGCTGCAGCTCCTGACAGACCGCATTGCGGCACTGGAGCTGCGCATGGATTCACTCTGGAGCATCCGCAATGCTGAGGATGTCGTCAATAGCACATTTAGTGAGCTGGTCACACTGCAGGTAAAGGTTACTCAGGCAGATAGGGAATGGGTGACCATCAGGCAGAGCAGTGGAAGGAAGGTAGTGCAGGAATCCCCTGCGGTTATCCCCCTCCAAAACAGATACACCACCTTGGGTGCTGTTGACGGGGATGACTCATCAGGGGAGCGCAGCAGCCAAGTTCATGGCACTGTGGGTGGCTCTGCTGCACAGGAGGGCAGGAAAAAGAGAGGGAGAGCTATAGTGGTAGGGGATTCGATTGTAAGGGGAATAGATAGATGTTTCTGCAGCCGCAACCGAGACTCCAGGATGGTATGTTGCCTCCCTGGTGCAAGGGTCAAGGATGTCTCGGAGCGGCTGCAGGACATTTTGGAGCGGGAGGGTGAACAGCCAGTTGTCGTGGTACATATAGGTACCAACGACATAGGTAAAAAAACGGGATGAGGCCCTACAAGCTGAATTTAGGGATCTAGGAGTTAAATTAAAAAGCAGGATCTCAAAGATAGTAATCCCAGGATTGCTGCCAGTGCCACGTGCTAGTCAGAGTAGAAATAGGATAGTTAAGATGAATACGTGGCTTGAGGAGTGGTGCAGAAGGGAGGGATTCAAATTCCTGGGGCATTGGAACCAGTTCTGGGGGAGGTGGGACCAGTACAAACCGGACGGTCTGCACCTGGGCAGGACCGGAACCAATGTCCGAGGGGGAGTGTTTGCTAGTGCTGTTGGGGAAGAGTTAAACTAATATGGCAGGGGGATGCAGGGAGACAGAGAGAAGTAAAAGGGGACAGAAGCAAAAGATAGAAAGAAGAAAAGTAATAGTGAAGGGCAAAAATCAAAAAGGACCACATTACAGCAAAATTCTAAAAGGACAAAGTGTGTTAAAAAGACAAGCCTCAAGGTTCTGTGCCTCAATGCGAGGAGGGTTTAATTAAGAGGGGAAAAATAGATTACGAGAAGAAGCTAGCCGGGAACATAAAAACTGACTGCAAAAGCTTCTATAGATATGTGAAGAGAAAAAGATTAGTGAAGACAAATGTAGGTGCCTTGCAGGGAGTTCAGCCAAGGTTCACCAGACTGATTCCCGGGATGGCAGAACTGACGTATGAGGAGAGACTGGATCAACTGGGCCTTTATACATTGGAGTTTAGAAGGATGAGAGGGGATCTCATAGAAACATATAAGATTCTGACGGGACAGGACAGGTTAGATGCGGGTAGAATGTTCCCGATGTTGGGGAAGTCCAGAACCAGGGGACACAATCTTAGGATAAGGGATAGGCCATTTAGGACTGAGATGAGGAGAAACTTCTTCATTCAGAAAGTTGTTGACGCCAGTTCATTGGGTATATTCAAGAGGGAGTTGGGTATGGCCCTTACGGCTAAGAGGATCAAGGAGTATGGAGAGAAAGCAGGAAAGGGGTACTGAGGGAATGATCAGCCATGATCTTACTGAATGGCGCTGCAGGCTCGAAGGGCCAAATGGCCTACTCCTGCACTTATTTTCTATGTTTCTATGTTTCTATTCGTAATAATGTCGATGAATAAACTGCGCAGGCAGCTATTAACGAATATGATATAATTGGGATTACGGAGACATGGCTCCCAGGGTGACCAAGGCTGGGAACTCAACATCCAGGGGTATTTAACATTCAGGAAGGATAGGCAAAAAGGAAAAGGAGGTGGGGTAGCATTGTTGATTAAAGAGGAGATTAACGCAATAAATAATAAGGAAGGACATTAGCTTGGATGATGTGGAATCTGTATGGCTAGAGCTGCGGAATACCAAAGGGCAGAAAACGTTCGTGGGAGTTGTGTACAGACCACCAAACAGTAGTAGTGAGATTGGGGACAGCATCAAACAAGAAATTAGGGATGCGTGCAATAAAGTTACAGCAGTTATCATGGGCGACTTTAATCTACATATTGATTGGGCTAACCAAACTGGTAGCAATATGATGGAGGAAGATTTCCCGGAGTGTATTAGGGATGGTTTTCTCGACCAATCTGTCGAGGAACCAACTAGAGGGCTGGCCATCCTAGACTGGGTGATGTGTAATGAGAAAGGACTAATTAGCAATCTTGTTGTGCGAGGCCCCTTGGGGAAGAGTGACCATAATATGGTAGAATTCATTATTAAGATGGAGAGTGACACAGTTAATTCAGAGACTAGGGTCCTGAACTTAAGGAAAAGTAACTTCAATGGTATGAGACGTGAATTGGCTAGAATAGACTGGCAAATGATACTTAAAGGGTTGACGGTGAATAGGCAATGGCAGATATTTAAAGATCACACGGATGAACTTCAACAATTGTACATCCCTGTCTGGAGTAAAAACAAAATGGGGAAGGTGGCTCAACCGTGGCTAACAAGGGAAATTAAGGATAGTGTTAAATCCAAGGAAGAGGCATATAAATTGGCCAGAAAAAGCAGCAAACCTGAGGACTGGGAGAATTTTAGAATTCAGCAGAGGAGGACAAAGGGTTTAATTAGGAGGGGGAAAATAGAGTATGAGAGGAAGCTTGCTGGGAACATATAAACTGACTGCAAAAGCTTCTATAGATATGTGAAGAGAAAAAGATTAGTGAAGACAAATGTAAGTCCCTTGCAGTCAGAATCAAATACTTTGGTTTTGTCTTCACAAAGGAAGACACAAATAACCCTCCGGAAATACAAGGGGACCGAGGGTCTAGTGAGAAGGAGGAACTGAAGGAAATCCTTATTAGGCGGGAAATTGTGTTAGGGAAATTGGTGGGATTGAAGGCTGATAAAGCCACAGGGCCTGATAGTCTGCATCCCAGAGTATTTAAGGAAGTGGCCATAGAAATAGTGGATGCATTGGTGGTCATTTTCCAACAGTCTATCGATTCTGGATCAGTTCCTATAGACTGAAGGGTAGCTAATGTAACACCACTTTTTAAAAAAGGAGGGAGAGAGAAAATAGGGAATTATAGACCGGTTAGCCTGACATCGGTCGTGGGGAAAATGTTGGAATCAATTATTAAAGATGAAATAGCAGCGCATTTGGAAAGCAGTGACAGGATCGGTCCAAGTCAGCATGGATTTATGAAAGGGAAATCATGCTTGACAAATCTTCTGGAATTTTTTGAGGGTGTAACTAGTAGAGTGGACAAGGGAGAACCAGTGGATGTGGTGTATTTGGACTTTCAAAAGGCTTTTGACAAGGTCCCACACAAGAGATTGGTGCGAAAAATTAAAGCACATGGTATTGGGGGCAATGTACTGATATGGATAGAGAACTGGTTGGCAGACAGGAAGCAGTGATTTGGGATAAACGGGTCCTTTTCAGAATGGCAGGCAGTGATTAGTGGGGTGTCGCAGGGCTCAGTGCTGGGACCCCAGCTATTTACAATATATATTAACGATTTAGATGAAGGAACTGAGTGTAATATCTCCAAGTTTGCAGTTGACACTAAACTGGGTGGCAGTGTGAGCTGTGAGGAGGACGCTAAGAGGTTGCAGGGTGACTTGGACAGGTTAGGTGAGTGCGCAAATGCATGGCAGATGCAGTATCATGTGGATAAATGTGAGGTTATACACTTTGGTGGCAAAAACAAGAAGGCAGAATATTATCTGAATGGCGGCAACTTAGGAAAAAGGGAGGTGTAATGAGACCTGGGTGTTATTGTACATCAGTCATTGAAAGTTGGCATGCAGGTACAGCAGGCGGTGAAGAAGGCAAATGGCATGTTGGTCTTCATAGCTAGGAGATTTGAGTATAGGAGTGGGGAAGTCTTAATGCTGTTGTACTGGGCCTTGGTGAGGCCTCACCTGGAATATTGTGTTCTGTTTTGGTCTCCTAATCTGAAGAAGGATGTTCTTGCTATTGGGGGAGTGCAGCGAAGGTTCACCAGACTGATTCCCGGGATGGCAGAACTGACATATGAGGAGAGACGAGATCGACTCGGCCTGTATTCACTGGAGATTAGAAGGATGAGAGGGGATCTCATGGAAACATATAAAATTCTGACGGGACTGGATAGGTTAGATGCAGGAAGAATGTTCCCGATGTTGGGGAAGTCCAGAACCAGGGGCCACAGTCTAAGGATAAGGGGTAAGCCATTTAGGACCGAGATTAGGAGAAACTTCTTCACTCAGAGAATTGTGAACCTGTGGAATTCTTTACCACAGAGAGTTGTTGATGCCAGTTCATTGGATATATTCAAGAGGGAGTTAGAACATAACATAAGATATGGCCCTTACGGCTAAAGGGATCAAGGGGTAGGGAGGGAAAGCAGGAAAGGGGTACTGAGGTGTATGATCAACCATGACCTTAGTGAAGGGTGGTGCAGGCTCGAGGGGCCGAATGGCCTACTCCTGCACCTATTTTCTATGTTTCTATGTTCCCTTACACAGCTAGCGTCACCCTATGCCCCATCCTTTAATTATAGGCGAAAGGTTGCATATCTAATATAATTCAGGTTCCCATTGCATTGTTTACAATTACAGACATTTTGCATTTAATTCTTACACACATTATGATTCCATTACTGATGATTATAAGATACTGATGATAAAGATAGCAAAACAAGTATTCGAAAACCAATTGATCCATGAAAGTCTTACAACAGTTAATTGATTGAACTTGCAATTAGCGCAGTGTGGCCTGTCGTACAATTGACCGTTGGTCATTGCTGTCTTCAATTCACTGTTATTGCAGCATAACAGGGCACACCTGTGGCTTCGATTGATTGTTAGTCACAGGTCTTATGTACCAGGGGGGAAGATCAATTGACTGGATTGAAACTCATTTCAACTGAATTTAAACTAATTGCTGCAGCAGGGGAAACAGACCTGGGTCAGTCACTTCAATTGGCTGCTGGTCACGCTGGGTACATGTGACCACGGATCTGCCTGTATGCCCGAAAATCTGGGCGCAATGTGATGAACCTCCCTGAATGAGTGAAATCGGCATGGTAATGTATTTGCTTTATGGGATCTTTGCTTAAGAATTCATAGCAACATATTGCTATTAAGAACTAGTTGGTTTATTAGCAAAAGGTTCAACAATCACACTACACATTACCAGTTCATTCACCAGGCTCACAATCACCTGCCTCATCGTGGATCCCCCGAACCAACTGACTGGGGTTTTATTAAATCTTGTGAACATCATGTGACTGGCTAAGCCACTCCCAACTCAACAGATCTGCAACTATTTGGTTATAACCTTAAATCAAGTGCCCCCTTTTGTAAGCATACCAAGACAGACAAATTAACAATTAAACATTAAAGGGAACAGTGTCAAGTCAAATTAAAATTCTGTTCCCTGTTGAAATGATGCATCCAGTCTCTCCGGCGCCCACCTCTCCGGAAGGCCGCGAGCGTACTGGTGGACACTGCATGCTCCATCTCCAGGGACACCCTGGCTCGGATGTAACCGCGGAAGTTGGGCTGAACGACCCCCTCGACCGCCCGCTGCCTGGACCGGTTAATGGCCCCCTTGGCCGTGCCCAGGAGCAGTCCTACGAGGAGGCCCTCCGACCTGCCCGCTCCCCTCCGCACAGGGTGCCCAAAGATCAGGAGCGTGGGACTGAAGTGCAACCAGAATTTGAGGAGCAGACGCTTCAGATAATGGAAGAGGGGCTGCAACCTCGTACACCCAATAAACACACGGAACACGGACTCCTCCAGACCACAGAAATTTCAGGTGGTCTGGGAGCCTGTGAACCGACTTAAAAACCGATTGCACGGGACTGCCCCGTGCACCACCCTCCAGGCCAAGTCCCCGATACAACAGCTCTAAACCCTGTGAGCATCCTCACAAGTGCGTATATCACAGGCATAAACCCACCTGTCCGACCCGAGTGCGTGGCCAGTGTTGTGGGCGAAGGGATGTTTAGAATCAGGCTAAAAAATGGAGGTTACTCTCGTGTAAAGTGGTTATGAATGTTACGTACATAATTCGCGATCTTTAGTGCTAGTTGATTTAATTCCGCCCAGCGTGAGTGGTTATCAGGGTGGAAATCATACGGATACTCCGGGCCCAGCACGTTAAACAGCTGGGAAGCACGTGGGAGAGAAGATGTTTTCCAGGAAATTTTTTAGCTATACAATTTTCAGGAAAGTGATAAGCCTTTTATTTCCAATAGCGAGACAGCTTTTAATCTATTTAACGTGATCAACCTGTGAGTCCCTCATGTGCTGCTCGATAACAAGACCCCGGTTTAGCAAGTTGGCACTTAACAGGAAGCGGTCTCAGCTGGCTAAGTGAAAAGGAGTTATGTGTCAAGTGGCAACTATTTGATTTAATCAACAGGGAATTAAGAAATTGGTAGCAGGTGAATATCATTCAGATTCAGTAACCCAGATAATTGGATGTAATTATAATGGTGGAACATTGGTGAACAGAGAAACACACTGAGCCCCAGACATGAAGATTACCCAGTCACAGTTCTTCTTTTGCCACACATTAATCCTAATGGCATACTGAGAAAAGCTAAAGGAATGGCCCCAATCAGTTACAACAAATGATACCAGGCACATGAATGGCACGACTCTGGCGAGGCAGGTTGAATGGCAGCTATACTGGAACTTCCCAGGTTGATGCACTTAACATATTTAGACTGATGCCGGTTAGCTCCCGACACTGCGATAATGATAACACTCATTCCGCTCCATCTGTCATTACATCAACATTCCCACTGTGGGCTGATCTGAAAAATGCAGGCTGTATAGCCAAAAAGAATATTTAATTCACACACGCAACAGCTACAATGATTATTAAATTTATATATAAAGACTTGTAAAATGAAAACACTAAACATTAGTTATGAAAAAAAGCACCAACATACCAAGCATTAGCAAAACAAGTTAAAAGTCATTTCCTTCTCCCCTTTGCAAGGTGAGACTTTGACCAGCCTGTATTGCCCGATGGTAGGATTGGAACTGGGTGAGAATTCGATTCAAACGTCAGAAAAAACAACTCAGTATCAAACATCAGCCTTGCCTCAGTAGCTCATCTCTCAGTCATATTCAACTTTGCCATCCAGGTCTAAAACTCCCATTGCAGACCCAGTTACAGAAGCTGTCATTCAATGAAATCGGACAGCTTCTCTAGCCAGCAGCTCATCCGCAACACCAGTTTTACACCCAGGCAACAAGTTGAAAATCTTTCCCAGAAGCTCATTGTTCAAACTCCTTTTTGAGAGACTTGTGCACATAATCGAGACTAACACTTCAGTGCAGTACTGAGGGAGTTTTGAGCATAGAAACACAGAAACATAGAAAATAGGTGCAGGAGTAGGCCATTCGGCCCTTCGAGCCTGCACCGCCATTCAATGAGTTCATGGCTGAACATGCAACTTCAGTACCCCATTCCTGCTTTCTCACCATATCCCTTGATCCCCCTAGTAGTAAGGACTACATCTAACTCCTTTTTGAATATATTTCGTGAATTGGCCTCAACAACTTTCTGTGGTAGAGAATTCCACAGGTTCACCACTCTCTGGGTGAAGAAGTTTCTCCTCATCTCGGTCCTAAATGGTTTACCCCTTATCCTTAGACTGTGACCCCTGGTTCTGGACTTCCCCAACATTGGGAACATTCTTCCTGCATCTAACCTGTCTGAACCCATCAGAATTTTAAATGTTTGTATGAGATCCCCTCTCATTCTTCTGAACTCCAGTGAATACAAGCCCAGTTGGTCCAGTCTTTCTTGATAGGTCAGTCCCGCCATCCCGGGAATCAGTCTGGTGAACCTTCGCTGCACTCCCTCAATAGCAAGAATGTCCTTCCTCAAGTTAGGAGACCAAAACTGTACACAATACTCCAGGTGTGGCCTCACCAAGGCCCTGTACAACTGTAGTAATACCTCCCTACCCCTGTACTCAAATCCCCTCGTTATGAAGGCCAACATGCCATTTGCTTTCTTAACCACCTGCTGTACCTGCATGCCAACCTTCAATGACTGATGTATCATGACACCCAGGTCTCGTTGCACCTCCCCTTTTCCTAATCTGTCACCATTCAGATAATAGTCTGTCTCTCTGTTTTTACCACCAAAGTGGATAACCTCACATTTATCCACATTATACTTCATCTGCCATGCATTTGCCCACTCACCTAATCTATCCAAGTCACTCTGCAACCTCATAGCATCCTCCTCGCAGCTCACACTGCCACCCAACTTACTGTCATCCGCAAATTTGGAGATACTACATTTAATCCCCTTGTCTAAATCATTAATGTACAATGTAAACAGCTGGGGCCCCAGCACAGAACCTTGCGGTACCCCACTAGTCACTGCCTGCCATTCTGAAAAGTACCCATTTACTCCTACTCTTTGCTTCCTGTCTGACAACCAGTTCTTAATCCACGTCAGCACACTCTCCCCAATCCCATGTGCTTTACTTTGCACATTAATCTCTTGTGTGGGACCATATAATTTTAACGGATGCCCCGGTGAGTATGCTCACCAGCTGGTGGGGCTGTTGCATTGTGAGTGGCTGAGCGAGTCACGTGATGTTCATAAGACTCAATAAAACCCCAGCCAGTTGGGTTCGGGGGATCCACGATGGGGCAGGTGGTTGTGAGCCTGGTGGGTGAACTGGTAATGTGTAGTGTGATTGTTAAACCTTTGCTACTAAACCAACTAGTTCTTAATCGCTATGTATTGCTGTGAATTCTTAAGCAAAGAACCCATGAAGCAAATACATTACAATAATCTGGGCTGAGAGTTTATTTGGAGGTGCGGTCTCTTAGATGAGGTGTTAAACTGAGGCTCTGTTTGTCCTCTCAGAGGTGTATGTAAAAGATCTCAAGCACTATTAGAAAACAGCTGTGTCATTCTTCTGATCAGAAGGTTGTGGGTTCAGGTCCCACTCCAAAGACTTGAGCATAAAAATCCAGGCTGACACTCCCAGTGCAGTACTGAGGGAGTGCTGCATTGTCAGAGGTGCTGTCGTTCAGATGAGATGTTAAACCGAGGTCCTGTTTGCTCTCTCAGTTGGACATAAAAGTACCATGGTACTATTTTGAAGAAGAGCAGGGCAGTTATCCCCAGTGTCCTGGGGCCAATATTTATCCCTCAAGCAACATAACAAAAACAGATTATCTAGTCATATTGCCCTTTGCGGGAGCTTGCTGTGCGCAAAATTGGCTACCGCATTTCCTATATTACAACAGTGACTATACTCCAAAAGCACTTTTGCGATTAATGCCCCGAAATCCAAGAAGCCCAAAATCCGGCCCTTAAACTCCTACAAATGCTAGAAACCTGAAATAAGTCAGAAAATGCTCGACATATACATATATAGTCAAAATATGTTTGAACAGTAAAGGAGTTGAGGGTTATGGGGAGCAGGCGGGGAAGTGGAGCTGAGTCCATGATCGGATCAGCCATGATCGTATTAAATGGCGGAGCAGGCTCGAGGGGCGAATGGCCGACTCCTGCTCCTATTTCTTATGTTCTTAAATATATGCAGTGAGCCCTTCATCAAAAATACTGATGACTGCGCTGCACCGTATGCAGTCGGTGACAGAGTTGCCCTCGTGCCTATTCGTCTTATAAACCTCTCAAATAAATTTCACAAAGAAATTGCTGCAAAAATGGTTCCCAGCTGCAGACACCATGACAGGAGTGCTACACGTCTCCTCACTTCCTCCTGTCTCAACGGTTTCTGGCTCTCGCTGTTCCTTGGAATTCTCAGTCTAACTTGCCACTCAGTATAATACTCAACTGAGATTGAGTAGGCTGGGTCTCTTTTCTCTGGAAAAGAGATAAATATGAGGAGACCTTTTTCAAAAATGTTTTCACTAGATCGTGGGATGCGGCAAAGTCAGCATTTATTGCCCGTCCCTAATTACCCGTGAGGAGGCGACAGTGAGCCGCTTTTTTGAACCGCTGCAGTCCGTGTGGTGCTGTTTGGTGCCACAGCTAGGGAGGTCCAGGATTTTGACCCTGCGTCAATGAAGGAACGGTGATATATTTCCAAGTCAGGCTGATGCTGATGGAGGCCCAGTTTTGAGCCGTTAGATCTGATCTGAATCTATCCCATTTAGCACGGTGATAGTGCCACACATCACGATGGAGGGTGTCCTCAATGGACTGTGCTGTGGTCACTGCTACCGACGGTGAGGAGGACTTTGCCGGCTCGGCTGGGTTGGGCGTGCCGTTGTCGGGTTCGAAGCTGGTGCCGAGGTTGATGCTGGGTGGTCCGTCCGGTTAATTCTCATATTGTTTGTCACAGCGGTTTGGTACAACTGAGTGTCTCGCTGGGCCATTTCAGAGGGCAGTTAAGAGTCAACCACATTGCTGTGGGTCTGGAGTCACATATAGGCCAGACCGGGTAAGGGCGGCAGATTTCCTTCCCGACAGGGCATCAGTGAACCAGATGGGTTTTTCCAACAATCTGATCGTTACTGATACTAGCTTTTTATTCCGGATTTATTTAATGAACTGAATGGGAGGGATCCCTCAAATCCACTCCAGCAGGCAAACAGACCATAATTTAATACCTTATCCAAAAGATGGCACATCTGATGACCCAGTATTACACCGAAATGTTAGCCAAGATCATAAACTCATGCCATAATAAGGCTTGAACTCACAAACTTCTGATTCAGGGGTAAAAGTGTTCCCAATGAAGCAAGCCAATGGAAAATCAGAGTGGCCAATTGTGCCTCTGTCTCCAGAACGTAGGTGTCTCTCATTTGCTGCCATCCATCACCTTCCTGGTCTTCTACGGCTTGCAGCTGTACCATGGGGAGACCTCGGTCCATGCCGCATATATATTTAGGGGTCAAAATTCGGATTCTAACGCCGCCCGTTACCGCAGGAGAGGCACGGCTAACGGGCGGCTAAGTCTTTACCGTCAGCGGCGACCGGGTCCTGGGCTCACGGTAAATTTAGTCGGGCGGTGGGGATGGGGCCGAGACGTACCACTGATCGTTCGGCCGCCACCCACGTGGTGATGTCATCGAGTGTGCACCGCCCCCTTGGCGATATTCAGTGAGTGCAGTGACCTTACCGGCAGGCAACCGTACAGCCGGGGAAACATAGAAACATAGAAAATAGGTGCAGGAGTAGGCCATTCGGCCCTTCTAGCCTGCACCGCCATTCAATGAGTTCATGGCTGAACATTCAAGTTGGTGGGACATCCGGGGTCCGGGGCGGGAGCGTCCAGGGAGCAAGGTCAGTGGTTATGTTTATTTTTTTTAGCGTTTATGTATTAATGGGACCAGGATGGAAGTGTGGGTGTGGGTGAGGGAGAGTGTGGGGAACTTGTTTTTCCATCTGGTGTGCGGGCAGCCTCCTGTGGGGGAATTCGGTCGGCCTCCCGAGCTCCCGCCCCCCTTGGCGCCCGAGGGTGAGTGTGCAACGGCACTTTTAACGCTGCTCTCTCATCTTTGGGCGGTAAAATTGAATTTTGCACAGTTTGAGGCAGCACCTACCGCCCGGCGGTAAAATCAGCCCTCGGCCCGTGTCACCGCCTCAAACACGGTGGGACTGGACTTCAACCCTTTAGCATTTTGGCAGCTTTCTCTGGGATATATTTGAAGTACTTACCCTCGCTGAGTATCTGAGGCATTGCTTTTGCTTGAGATGTCTGTTCATGTCTAATTTACCCATTATGTGGGGTTTGCAGGGTTATGGCTGAAGGAGGCCCATCGTGTCTCCTGCTTCAAAGGACCACTTCCTATTTCATTTTCTCAGAATAAAAGCATCATGTATTCCCCTGGAAACGTGCGCTGACATACATTATCGTCTGATGGGGGTTATATATTCATCCATCATGTCCTGTCCCTCAGGAGAGCCATAATGCAATAAAATTGCTTTTGCTGCCATTGTTGATGATGCTTGTTCAAATGTATGCCTGTAAATTGGTATGTGATAAACAGGATCTTAGTTACCTCCTTAATGGAGTACTCACAGGTAATAACACGTGATTCAGCCATTTAATGTCGCCTGTGGTTAAGTGAAGGGTCCGTGTGGAATTAAACTTCAGAGTAGTCGTGACCTTCATCGTCATTCATCATCATCATCATAGGCAGTCCCTCGGAATCGAGGAAGACTTGCTTCCACTCCTGAAGTGAGTTTTTTGGTGGCTGAACAGTCCAATACGAGAGCCACAGACTCTGTCACAGGTGGAACAGATAGTCGTTGAGGGAAGGGAGGGTGGGACTGGTTTGCCGCACGCTCTTTCCGCTGCCTGCGCTTGCTTTCTGCATGCTCTCGGCGACGAGACTCGAGGTGCTCAGCGCCCTCCACTTAGGGTGGTCTTTGGCCAGGGACTCCCAAGTGTCAGTGGGGATGTTGCACTTTATCAGGGAGGCTTTGAGGGTGTCCTTGTAACGTTTCCGCTGCCCACCTTTGGCTCGTTTGCTGTGAAAGAGTTCCGAGTAGAGCGCTTGCTTTGGGAGTCTCGTATCTGGCTTGCGAACAATGTGGCCTGCCCAGCGAAGCTGATCAAGTGTAGTCAGTGCTTCAATGCTGGGGATGTTAGCCTGGGCGAGGACGCTGATGTTGATGCTCCTGTCCTCCCAGGGTATTTGTAGGATCTTGCGGACACATCGTTGGTGATATTTCTCCAGCAACTTGAGGTGTCTACTGTACATGGTCCATGTCTCTGAGCCATACAGGAGGGCAGGTATCACTACAGCCCTGTATTCCATGAGCTTGGTAGCAGATTTGAGGGCCTGGTCTTCGAACACTCTTTTCCTCAAGTGGCCAAAGGCTGCACTGGCGCACTGGAGGAGGTGTTGAATCTCCTCGTCAATGTCTGCTTTTGTTGATAAGAGGCACTTGAGGGAAATGGTCCACGTTGTTGAGGGCCATGGATTTTGATGACTAGGAGGCAGTGCTATGCAGCGAGCACAGGCTGGTGGAGGACCTTTGTCTTACGGATGTTTAGCGTAAGGCCCATGCTTTCATATGCCTCAGTAAATATGTCGACTATGTCCTGGAGTTCAGCCTCAGAATGTGCTCAGACACAGGCGTCACCTGCATACTGTAACTCGACAACAGAGGTTGGGGTGGTCTTGGACCTGGCCTGGAGACGGCAAAGGGTGAACAGGTTCCCACTGGTTCTGTAGTTTAGTTCCACTCCAGCGAGGAACGTCTTCTCCCTGTGGCCGAGGAGCTCCTCCCAGAGTCACAGTGCGGATTTCGTCCCCTACGGGGCACAATGGACATGATTTTTGCAGCGAGCCAGTTGCAGGAAAAATGCAGGGAGCAGCACCAGCCCTTATACATGGCCTTCTTCAACCTTACAAAGGCCTTTGACACTGGCAACCGAGAGGGTCTATGGAACATCCTGCTCCATTTCGGATGCCCCCAAAAGTTCGTCACCATCCTCCGCCTGTTCCACGACAGCATGCAGGCCGTGATCCTTACCAACGGATCCATTACCCAATCCCTGTCCGGACCGGGGTCAAACAGGGCTGCGTTATCACTCCAACCCTCTTCTCAATCTTCCTCGCTGCCATTGTCATTAGTAGTACAATGTGGCTGGTTTACTCTCCCTGCACAGATTAGACCTGGTGATATACCGCAGACACAGCCTCCCTACTGAGACTCAGACAACTCCGGAATTATTTTCGGTTACGCCGAGATAAGTCATAATCTTCTAAAATGCACTGCATTTGATAATCACATCAGATGACTGCAAGGTGGCAGGAATGAAAAGGGGATAATCTGAGCAAATACAGTTCATGGGTTTTGCTGGAATCCATTATCAGGGAAGAAGAGGTGAGCATTTGGGGAAGTCCAGGCTGATCAGGGAGATTATGCATGGTTTAGTGAAAGGTGACTAATGCCTAACGAATCTACAAGTAATTTGACAAAGTACTGGGGCACTGGATAGATAAGCATCAATAGATGTTCTATACATGGATTTTCAGAAGGCATCTGACAGAGTTCCACATAAGAGATTGCTAGCTTAATTTGAGGTGCACAGAACTACACATAAAGTGTGGTAGAAAAGAAAGACTTGCATTTATATAGCACCTTTGATGACCACTGGACGTCTCAAAGTGCTTTACAGCCAATGAAGTACTTTTGGAGTGTAGTCACTGTTGTAATGTGGGAAACGCAGCAGCCAATTTGCGCACAGCAAGCTCCCACAAACAGCAATGTGATAATGACCAGATAATCTGTTTTTTGTTATGTTGATTGAGGGATAAATATTGGTCCCAGGACATCGGGGATAACGCCCCTGTTCTTTTTCGATACAGTGCCATGGGATCTTTTACGTCCACCTGAAAGAGCAGACGGGGCCTGTGGTTTAACGTCTCATCCATATGGTTAGAAAGC
This sequence comes from Pristiophorus japonicus, assembly GCF_044704955.1. Lineage (NCBI taxonomy): Eukaryota > Metazoa > Chordata > Chondrichthyes > Pristiophoridae > Pristiophorus > Pristiophorus japonicus. The sequence goes on from NC_091986.1 coordinate 2,994,916, forward strand.
CAATTGAAAGATAGGAGGCTGAGCTGGGACTAAAGACACTTTAGACTCCTTCAGATTGGCAAGGAGTGGTAAAAGTCTTTCACTGTAACTTCATCAGTGCCAGGACTACAGCTTTTCACCGATAAAAGTCCTATATTTGAAATTAAAGACATGCATATCTAAGTTTGCAAATAATACTAAGCTAGGATGTGTAGTGCACTGCGAAGATGTGAGCAGAATAAAACACAACAGAACATAGATTAAACTAATGCAAGGCATGACAACCGAGATGGGCCAATTTTGTGAATTTGTGCTGTCCTGGGGAGACTCCATGTGGAGAGAGAATTGTGGGAAGCCCCATCCACATCTCTGATACACAGGCCGCGATGTGGCCAACTCGGGGTCGGTGGCGGGTGACGACCGCACTCCTAGCTCCAGCCCGCACTGTGTGAGGAACCTTCCTGAGATTGGGCTTGATAAGCCCCACCCTGCGAGGGCCCCAGCCAATTGAAGGAAGCAGGTTTGATGATATAGAAACATAGAAACATGGAAAATAGGTGCAGGAGTAGATCATTCGGCCCTTCGAGCCTTCACCACCATTCAATATGATCATGGTTGATCATACACCTCGGTAGCCCACTCCTGCTTTCTCTCCATACCCCTTGATCCCTTTAGCTGTGAGGGCCATATCTAACTCCCTTTTGAATATATCTAACAAACTGGCTCCAATAACTTTCTGTGGTAGAGAATTCCACATGCCCAAAACTCTCTGAGTGAAGAAATTTCTCCTCATCTTGGTCCTAAATGGCTTACCCCTTATCCTTAGGCTGTGACCCCTGGTTCTGGACTTCCCCAATATCAGGAACATCTTCCTCCATCTAACCTGTCCAACCTCGTCAGAATTTTATATGTTTCTATGAGATCCCCTCTCATTCTTCTAAATTCCAACGAATATAAGCCTAGTCGATCCAGTCTCTCCTCATATGTCAGTCCTGCCATCCTGGGAATCAGTCTAGTGAACCTTCACTGCACTCCCTCAATAGCAAGAATGTCCTTCCTCAGATTAGGAGACCAAAACTGTATACAATATTCAAGGTCTGGCCTCACCAAGGCCCTGTACAACGGCAGTAAGACTTCCCTGCTCCTATACTCAAATCCGCAAACTATCAAGGCCAACATGCCATTTGCTTTCTTCATCGCCTGCTGTACCTGCATGCCAACCTTCAATGACTGATGAATCATGACACCCAGGTCTCGTTGCACCTCCTCTTTTCCTAATCTGTCACCATTCAGATAATAATCAGCCCTCCTGTTTTTACCACCAAAGTGAATAACCTCACATTTATCCACATTACATCGCATCTGCCATGTATTGGCCCACTCACCTAACCTGTCTAAGTCACCCTGCAGCCTCTTAGCATCCTCCTAACAGCTCACACTGCCACCCAGCTTAGTGTCATCAGCAAACTTGGAGATATTACCTTCAATTCCTTCGTCTAAATCATTAATGTTTATTGTAAATAGCTGGGATCCCAGCACTGAACCTTGTGGTACCCCACTAGTCACTGCCTGCCATTCTGAAAAGGACCCATTTATTCCTACTTTCTGCTTCCTGTCTGCCAACCAGTTCTCTATCCACGTCAGTACATTACCCCCAATACCATGTGCTTCAATTTTGCACACTAATTTCTTTTGTGGGACCTTGTCAAAAGCCTTTTGAAAGTCTAAAAACACCACATCCACTGGCTCCCCCTTGTCCACTCTACTAGTTAGATCCTCAAAAAATTCGAGAAAATTTGTGAAGCATGATTTCCCTTTCATAAATCCATGCTGACTTGGACCGATCCTGTCACTGCTTTCCAAGTGCGCTGCTATTTCATCTTTAATAATTGATTCTAACATTTTCCCCACTACCGATGTCAGGCTGACCGGTCTATAATTCCCTATTTTCTCTCTCCCTCCTTTTTTAAAAAGCGGGATTACATTAACTACCCTCCAGTCCATTGGAACTGATCGAGAGTTGACAGAATGTTGGAAAATGACCACCAATGCATCCACTATTTCTGGCGCCACTTCCTTAAGTACTCTGGGATGCAGACTATCAGGCCCTGGGGATTTATCGGCCTTCAATCCCATCAATTTCCCAAACACAATTTGCTGACGAATAAGGATTTCCTTCAGTTCCTCCTTCTCGCTAGACCCTCGTTCCCCTAGTATTTCCGGAAGGTTATTTGTGTCTTCCTTAGTGAAGGCAGGACCAAAGTATTTGTTCAATGGGTCTGCCATTTCTTTGTTCCCCATTATAAATTCACCTGATTCTGACTGCAAGGGACCTACATTTGTCTTCACTAATCTTTTTCTCTTCACATATCTGTAGAAGTTTTTGCAGTCAGTTTTTATGTTCCCTGCAAGCTTCCTCTCATACTCTATTTTTCCCCTCCTAATTAAACCCTTTGTCCACCTCTGCTGAATTCTATATTTCTCCCAGTCCTCAGATTTGTTGCTTTTTCTGGCCAATTTATATGTCTCTTCCTTGGATTTAACACTATCCTTAATTTCCCTTGTTAACCACGGTTGAGCCACCTTCCCAGTTTTATTTTTACTCCAGACAGGGATGTACAATTGTTGAAGTTCATCCATGTGATCTTTAAAGGTTTGCCATTGCTTATCCACCGTCAACCCTTTAAGTATCATTTGCCAGTCTACCCTAGCCAATTCACGTCTCAAACCATCGAAGTTACCTTTGTTTAAGTTCAGGACTCTAGTCTCTGTATTAACTGTGTCACTCTCCATCTTAATGAAGAATTCTACCATATTATGGTCACTCTTTCCCAAGGGGCCTCGCACAACAAGATTGCTAATTAATCCTCTCTCATTACACAACACCCAGTCTAGGATGGGCAGCTCTCTAGTTGGTTCCTTGACATATTGGTCGAGAAAACCATCCCTTTTACACTCCAGGAAATCCTCCTCCTCCGTATTGCTACCAGTTTGGTTAGCCCAATCTATATGTAGATTAAAGTCACCCATAATAACTGATTGCACGCATCCCTAATTTCCTGTTTGATGCCATCCCCAACCTCACTATGACTGTTTGGTGGTCTGTACACAACTCCCACTAGCATTTTCTGCCCTTTAGTGTTCTGCATCATGTGTAAATTTAGTTTGACAGTTGTGCTGTCAGTGTTCTACAGCATTGAGGTGCTGCACAGAGGGACATGGCTGCAACCAGGCTCTCCCATCACTCCCTCCAGATGCTTATGGAGGGAGTCACAGCAAGCAGGGAGGTTCTCTTCCCTTCCAATAGGCAGAAGAGACCTCCCCAGGAGACCAACGCAGCCTGGTTGCACATTACACAGGAGGACACAAGCAGGGATGTGGTCAGGAGGACCAGGCTGCAGTGGCACAAACCTTTCAATGATCTCAGTAGATCACGAAACGTTACTGCAAAGCCACACTCAACCTCATCCTGCTGTGCCTCTCATCACATCCCCATCACTCTACCTTCCTTACCCTACTCCTGCACATCCTTACTCACACCAACTGACCTTGCACCTCCACCCATCCCTCTCTCTCTATCTACATTATCACTTCCCCATCTCACTAGCCCCCTGCTCACACTCACCCTCATCCTTGTCCAATCACACCAACTAACAACACACAGGGTAGGCACTTGGGTCCTTTAGCCAATGTTCATGTATCGTTAATATTGATGTGTTGTCAAACATTGAAATCTTTATTTTCAACACTTCGTGTTCTTGGACAGATTTGTTTGCACCTTTGGAAGTGGCTCAGTGAGTTGCAGTGAATGGTGAGAGATAACTGTACCCCCCGCAATGGTGATGAGTGTGAAAGGAATGGGTTGGACATTGTAGGGATGCTTTATGGTGTTGGTGTGGGGTGATGCCAACCTGGTGCATCATGTGGCAGTAAGGGTATACAGCATCAAGTGAAGTAAATGTGTCTATGGTGAGGTCATTCCTGGCCTCCCGGGCAGCAACGTGGTCGGGTGCTGATGCCCTGTGTCCTGTGCAGCATCAGGTGATTGTGGAGAAGGTTGGTGTCACTGATGGTGATGCTGGTGTATTTAGTGATGTTGGTGTTGGGGTTGATTGTGGTAGGATTCTAAGGACCAAGGTGAGAGTTTTTCAAGGGCACCGATGCTGCTGGAATAGATGGCAGGTGAGGTTGAGATGACAGAAGTGATCTGTCAATGGTGAGAGAGGTTGCTCCAAGGAGGTGACAGTGAATAGAGTTTTCACTGCAAACACTTCCAAACTGCATACAGCTCAAACATCTCTTCCAAAACCCTGAAGGCTTCAGCTTCTGACATTGGAATGTCTGTAAACTTGTAATGTTTGTAGCTCCACACTGTGGATGTGGACGTATTGTGTACTGCAACTGTAGAGTTAATAATAAACAGAACCAGGCAGATTCCGGAGGCTTCCGAGAGAGCTGCCTGCCATGTAGGAAGCTTCGTGTGCTGTGCTCTGTGAATATATCACATTTGGCGATGAGATGGGATTTTTCGGATGATTTAAAGCTTAAATTTTGTTGGGAAAGGATTCAGCCAGCCGACAGAGAAACTTTGGAAGTTTCTGTCTTTGAAAAAAATGCGACAAAATCCGAGGTAAAATACAGCACACGGTGTGAACAGCTAGAGAGTAAAAGGTCAGGTGTAATCGGACATTTGGGGGAATATAGACATGACCAGGAATGCTTTAAAGTGTATGTGGATCGGCTAGAAATGTATTTCACTGCAAATAACATAATCGAAGTTCCAGACAATGCAGTCCAGAACCGGGCTGTGTTGGAAAATAAGAAAGCGATCTTCTTATCGGAGGCAGGTCCGGCATTATACGAAACCCTGTTAAATCTGCTTGTACCTGACGAGCCAAAGGACACAACGCTTAAAGAGATTTTAATGAAGCTGGAGCAGCACTATAACCCCAAACCATTAGAAATTGCTGAAAGCTATCATTTTGAGATTCGGAATCAAAAGGCTGATGAAAGTATTAGTGATTACATTGTAGCATTAAAAAAGCTAGCGATGCACTGTAATTTTGGAAACTTTCAAAACCGAGCATTACGGGATCGTTTTGTTTGTGGGCTGAAAAATGATGCGATCAGAAGGAAGTTATTGACGACGGATGACTTGACTTTTGAGATTGCTTGTCAGACAGTGAGATCGATGGGCATGGCCGAACAATATTCCCGAGAAGTAAATAATAATTATGGTCGTCAGTCAACCGAGGTAAATCACCTGCACGTTCAAGGTAAAAGACGGTGGGGGCCCAAAGTCTCAGAAACTGGAAATTCTAACAGAGCGTCGAAGTCGTGCTATAGGTGCCTGGGACAACACATTGCTCAAAGTTGTCCATACGTGAAGGTAGAGTGTTTCTTCTGCAAAAAGACTGGGCATCTTGCGAAGGCATGCCGACTGAAGGGGAATCCAGCTTTAAAAGCTATGAGTCCAGCGTTCAACAGGACGAGGAGATGTTAGAGTTACATGTCATCAGGAGCACGAAGTTAACGGACAGCGATTTAGAAAGCATCAAAACCCACATGGATGTTGCGGGATTCGAGATACCAATGGAAATTGACACGGGTGCATCCATGAGTGTAGTACTGGAGTCGCTGTACCTCGACAAATTGCGTGATTTCCAACTGGAGAAATCCAAGATAGAGCTGCGAGGCTACTCGGGAGAGAAAATTCCTGTGGTAGGTCGTATCACCGTACCGGTGAAATATAAAGATCAATTTCAGAACTTGCCTATAATAGTAGTGAAGGGAGACAAGTCTGCCTTACTAACAAGAAATTGGTTGAGCTCACTGAAGCTGGATTGGAGTAAGATTTTCTGTGTGGAAGCGAGATTTTCATCAACGGATAAGGTTATCAAGAAGTATCCGAAGGTGTTCTGTGAAACGGGCAGTCCAATCCAAGGCTTCAAGGCGAATGTCAGGGCACAGAAGGACACTAGATCGGTTTACTACAAGCCACGTTCCATACCATATGCACTCAAGGAGAAAGTTGAGCAAGAACTCAAACGACTAAAGATTGAGAACATTATTTGTAAAATATTTGATGTAATTGGGCTACACCCATTGTTGTTGTACCTAAGTCCGATGGTAAGGTAAGATTGTGTGGTGATTATAAAGTAACCGTAAACCAGATTCGAGAGGGTAATGTCCCCAATACATAGCCGAATATAGAAGATTTGTTCACAACACTGACAGGTGGTCAGATCTTCTCAAAACTGGATCTTACGAATGATTACTTACAGCTTGAACTAGATGAGGAGTCCAAGTCATGTTTGACCATAAATACTCATCTAGGCCTATATCAATTTAATTGGAGTGTCTTCCGCCCCTGCCATATTCCAAGGGGTGATGAACCAGATTTTGCAAGGTATTGAAGGGGTAGTATGTTATTTGGATGACATACTAATTTCAGCACCAAATAGGCAAATTCATAATAACATATTGAATGAAGTCCTCAAATGGCTAGAGAAGCACAGAGTATGAGTGTCTGCTCGTAAGTGTGAGTTAGTTAAAAACTCAGTGGAGTACTTACGGTACAGAGGAGACAAAGATGGTTCACATCCAACCATGGAAAAATTGGATGCAATTAGAAATGCACCCACTCCCAGGAATGTCACTGAACTTAGTTCATTCTTGGGTCTTTTGAACTATTATGGGAAGTTCCAACCAAATTTGGCTGCAGTATTACATCCACTGAATGAACTTTTGAAAAAACAGGTCCGTTGGAAGTGGTCAAAAGAATGTGATACAGCATTCAAGGAATGTAAAAGCAAATTGGTAGAGAGCACCATATTAGTTCACGATGACATATCTAAGGAGATTAAGTTAGCATGCAATGGATCCATATGGAGTTGGGGCAGTAATCTCTCATGTATTAAGTAGTGGGGAGGAGAGACCAATTGCTTTTGTTTCACGCACTCTCAGTGCCAGTGAGAGTAATTATGCGCAAATCGAAAGGGAAGCTTTGGCATTAATTTTTGGGGTCAAGAAGTTTCACAAATACTTGTATGTTCGTAAGTTTACCATCGTTACGGACCATAAGCCCCTAACAGCAATCCTCCATCCAAAGTCCCCAGTTCAACATTAGCTGCAGCCCGAATGCAGAGATGGGTTTTGATTTTGTCAGCATATACATATGATATTGAATACAGACGATCAGCTGATCACAATAATGCTGATGCAATGTTAAGATTGCCTTCTCCATCACAAGTTACACCCGATATGGAAGAAGTGTTTTATTTTTCATACATTGATAAACTGCCAGTCACAGCTGAAGAGATTGGTAGAGCAACCAAACGTGACCCAGTGATGTCAAAGGTGTATGAGTATATTGCAAATGAATGGCCAAACCAGGTAACAGACAAAGATACACATCCATTCTTCATTCGTAGGAATGAATTATCAGTCGATAAAGATTGTGACATGTGGGGTTCAAGAGTGGTTATACCAAATAAATTCAGGTCCAAATTATTAGGAGACCTCCATGACCAGCACCTGGGAATATGTTTGACCAAGAGTTTTGCATGCAGTTATTTATGGTGGCCAGGTCTTGATAAAGATATAGAGTACATCGTGAGTCAGTGTACGACATGTCAATCGGTAAGCAAGCAACCACCACCAGTACCATTATAGCCATGGAAATGGCCTCCCAGGGTGTGGCAAAGGCTACATATTGATTTTGTTGAGTTAGAAGAACAACAATTGTTCATTGTGATTGATAGCCATTCAAAGTGGGTTGAGGCGTTTCCAATGTGGAAAATAACAAGTAAAACATTGGAGATTTTGCGAAAATTATTTTCTTCATTTGGCCTCCCTGAAGAGATTGTTTCGGATAATGGACCACAATTTCGTTCAGAAGAATTTGCACAATTCACGAGCAAAAATGGTGTGAAACATATCAAGGTTCCACCATACCATCCTGCTTCAAATGGTGCAGCAGAGCGCACTGTACAAATTGTAAAACGTGCCCTCATAAAACAAATGTTAGATCCAAATCCAAGGAAATGACAGTTGTCATTGGATCACAAATTGGCTAATTTTTTTGATTATATATCAAAATACTCCTCATACAACTACAAGTAGAACACCAGCAGAGTTGTTTCTCAAACGACAGTCACTAACCAGATTCTCGTTGTTCAAACCAAATTTGGCACAGTCCTTAGAAGAGACACAATTAAGATAGAAAGAGAATCATGATAGAGGTAGAGTAAAAGAGAGAAGTGTGAAATTAAACCAGAAGATGAGAGTGAAGAACCATCACCATAAATGGTTAAAGTGGGGTTACCAGGAAGAGTGGTGACGATATGTGGTCCTTGCACATATCTGGTAAAGATGTTTGATAATGGATAATTGTTCATATTGATCATATTTTACCTACAGACATGGAAGGAGTTGAAGGTGGGAATGATTCAATTATTTCTGACTCATCAGATAGTTTTGATATACCAGTAGCAAATCCTAAATCCAATGTACTGGAAACAAATCCAGGAGAGAATCAGAATGAAAGTCTGAGTCTGAGTAAGGAAAACAAAGAGCCTGTAGTTAGAGCGAGTTCAAATGAAAATCAAGGAAATTCCCTGGAGGAAAACATTCCTCAGGATGAGCCTCGAATGAGTTTAGATTCGACACCATGTTTGGAAGGTTCTGTTCGAGAGCGAAGGTATCCTCTTCGAAACAGAAAACAAGTGGTAAAGTTAAATTTGTAAATATGGAAAAAAATAAGTTTATATCCTGTGTTATGTACAAACATGAAATTTATGTATGATGTTTGTTATAATAACTTCTTCATTAAGGAGGGAGAAGCGTAATGTCTGTAAGCTTGTAATGTTTGTAGCTCCACACTGTGGATGTGGATGTATTGTGTACTGCAACTGCAGGGTTAATAATAAACAGAACCAGGTGGATTCCAGAGGCTTCCGAGAGAGCTGCCTACCATGTAGGAAGCTGTGTGTGCGGCGTTCTGTGAATATATCACAGTGAACAGCTGTGAAATGGTGGCTTTTATACTTCTGCAGCTGTCAATGCGCCAAAGTGACATGAAGCCCGAGTGGCGTGAAGCCCGAGTGACGGGAAGCTGCTGAAAAAGTTGGAAGAATGTTAAGTACCTGGTAAAATTATTTTTAAATACCTGTAAAGTGCCTCTAATGATGTCACTTGTCTGGCCCACCGCTTGGTGTCGGGTCTGCAATCCACAGGTAGAGCCGGCACTTGGGAAACTCACACAGAGGCGGGGTCAGACCAGGATCCTGCCCTGCTGTCAATCACGGCCAGTTTGACAGCGGGCCCGCCTCCAAATCCGCACTCGTAGGGCTGGGATGATTCCGGCCACATTGTGTGCCAATGAGGCACCTCCTTCTCCTCGTTGATAATATAACCACAGTTTAAGCTAACACAGTGAGAGGTCACACACTTTGGACTGAAGAACAGCAGATGTCCATATAATTTTTAGGGGTCAACTTACATATCTCATTAAACACGAGCTTACTGGGGCAAAGGTGATCAAAACGGCTGATAGAATGGTGGATTTCAGTACAAGAGGTATAGGATATAAAAGGAAATACAAACTGTTGGTTAAACTTCAATTCAAATAGTATTCAGTTTTGGCTACCCTACCTTGGGAAGGATATACTGGGCTTTGGAAAATGTCCAGGAACTAATTCTCCGGATGATACCTGGATGAAGTTACAGTAAAAGACTATTTATCTTTGGTTGTATTCCTTGGAGTAAAGGAGGTTAAGGGGTGATCTGAGTGATTGAGCTGTTGAGAATAATGAAGGGAACTGACAGGGTAGATTGGAATATTTTATCCTACTCCAGTAGAAGAATCTCGAACAATCTTATAATTCAGGCTCAGTCAGTGAAGAGCAAATCGAGAAACATCTTCATCGCACAAAGGTTAGGTGAGAAGGTGAGAACTGTAAAATCCATTGAGATGTTTCAAAGGGAAATAGATCCTTACTTGGAAAGTAAGGTTTTAAGGGATATGGTAAAAATACAGGGAATTAGCATTAATAATATAGAGCTGAACGGAGAGAACGGAAATAGTAGAGTGGGAGAGTGTGCAACTTGCAACCAAATGGAGTATTTGAAGCAGTTTGCAATGGCAGGTTTAAAGAGAAGCTTAATACATATATGAGTGAGAAGGGAATATGTGGGCAGGTGAGAAGGGGTAATTACAGTCGGGGGAGATAGATTCACTGATCGACAGAAAGCAGTTGGGTCAAGTGGCCTGTCTCTGTCCATTCTATGGAATTCTATGTTGGCTCAATGGACCAATGGACAAAATCTCACCTTGGTCCTTAGAATCCCACCACGATCAGCCCCAACACCAACATCACCACCAGCGACACTAATTTATTCCCATTTCTATGTCCCTGTTGATTCTGGTGCAGTAAAACCAGTTCCCTGGTTAGTTTTCCCTGTATTTGTTGCACCATCATGTCCTCTGTGGTTTCAGGCACTTTCTCTTCCTACAGGCACTAAAATACGGAGCAGAATGGCCACCACATGCACGCTGTGGGACCGAAAGCTCCCTTTGCCTATTGCTCTCAGTGCTTTAATGGTCTCTCAGAATACTACTCTTTCCTCAGTTGATGAATACCAGGTCTAACCTGCAGTTCAGGGCTCAGGTTTCCATTGCATCACCTCCCTGCCTCGTGCCCACTCTGTGCAACGTTGCACAAGACTCTCACACCGGTTCCTTAACAGACATTGACAGCATGGTTTTTTATTAATGTCGGCTAACTCATTTTAGAATGGAATGAAACTTCCAGCAGGGTTACAGCGGGTTATGAACGTTCTCGATTCCCCCACCCACCCCCCATTTAAACACTACCACCACTGTTTTGTCAAAATCAATGCACAGAAGAAAACATCTCCCCAGTTATGTCAGTTGTATTATGTAATCACTGCTTTAAGAGAGAACAACTTTATGCACATTCAGAAACTTTCCAAATCATTCCCTACAATTGCTGATTACTCCAGCTAGATAAAAGGCTGAAGTTTACCCAGCTAAAATAACATTATAAAAGGAAAATTGTTACTTCACAACATGGTGAGCAGTGCTGATTCATGGAGGGATGTATCACCAGCTCTCTCACTTATATCCCAACTAATCATAAATAATACAATTTATGTTCAAAATCTTATAGTTTTGAAGCCAAATTGAAGTTTTTGTGCATTTCTTCCCAGTAGCCAATAACTACACTTCAAATAAATATTGAATATTGTGCTTATGCAACTTTAATTACCCCAGCCCATAATACTTCATCGGCAAACTATGTTTATGGGAAATGTGGACTCACTGATCAAAAACATATCTGCTGTATGAGCTCACAACACAAGCTTGTTTGATGGTGTTGTGAGAGAGAACATTGTACTTTCATCACTTGACCTGGGTTTGAATCAGATGCAGACATTTTAGATTAAGAGTCTTTCTAATGAGTTGAAAGTGCAATGAGTCTTAATTGTTCCCAGTGGACACAGCACCAAACTGCTGTTAGTACACACTGTAAACAGAGAGGAAATCTCGCCCTGTGTTGGAGGGGTCTCTTGTGAGCTGGCATAGGCTTGATACCCCTCCCAATTTCATAACCATGTGCAATAACATTCCACAAAAAAGCTGAGGACCAAACCAGAGAGCAAACCTGATTTGGACAGGAAGGGTTACACGTGCAACATGTGTCTATTAACAACAACTTGTATTTATATACCGCCTTTAACGTAGTGAAATGTCCCAAGGTGCTTCACAGCAGTGTTATAAGACAAAACAGATAAATTTGACACCGAGCCACATAAGAAGAAATTACGGCAGGTGATTAAAAGCTTGGTTAAAGAGGTAAGTTTTAAGCAGCGTCTTAAAGGAGGAAAGAGAGGTAGTGAGGCGAAGAGGTTTAGGGAGGGAGTTCCAGAGCTTGGGGCCCAGGCAACAGAAGGCACGGCCACCGATGGTTGAGCAATTATAATCAGGGATTCTCAAGATGGCAGAATTTGAGGAGTGCAGACATCGCGTGGGGTTGTGAGGCTGGAGGAGATTACAGGGATAGGGAGGGGCGAGGCCATGGAGGGATTTGTAAACATAGAAACATAGAAACATAGAAAATAGGTGCAGGAGTAGGCCATTCGGCCCTTCTAGCCTGCACCGCCATTCAATGAGTTCATGGCTGAACATGCAACTTCAGTACCCCATTCCTGCTTTCTCACCATACCCCTTGATTCCCCTAGTAGTAAGGACTACATCTAACTCCTTTTTGAATATATTTAGTGAATTGGCCTCAACAACTTTCTGTGGTAGAGAATTCCACAGGTTCACCACTCTCTGGGTGAAGAAATTCCTCCTCATCTCGGTCCTAAATGGCTTCCCCCTTATCCTTAGACTGTGTCCCCTGGTTCTGGACTTCCCCAACATTGGGAACATTCTTCCTGCATCTAACCTGTCTAACCCCGTCAGAATTTTAAACGTTTCTATGAGGTCCCCTCTCATTCTTCTGAACTCCAGTGAATACAAGCCCAGTTGATCCAGTCTTTCTTGATATGTCAGTCCCGCCATCCCAGGAATCAGTCTGGTGAACCTTCGCTGCACTCCCTCAATAGCAAGAATGTCCTTCCTCAGGTTAGGAGACCAAAACTGTACACAATACTCCAGGTGTGGCCTCACCAAGGCCCTGTACAATTGTAGCAACACCTCCCTGCCCCTGTACTCAAATCCCCTCGCTATGAAGGCCAGCATGCCATTTGCTTTCCTAACCGCCTGCTGTACCTGCATGCCAACCTTCAATGACTGATGTACCATGACACCCAGGTCTCTTTGCACCTCCCCTTTTCCTAATCTGTCACCATTCAGATAATAGTCTGTCTCTCTGTTTTTACCACCAAAGTGGATAACCTCACATTTATCCACATTATACTTCATTCACATTTATCCACATTATACTTCAGAGTTTTGAAATCGAGGCATTGCTTAACTGTGAGCCAATGTAGGTCAGCGAGCGCAGGGGTGATGGGTGAGCGGGACTTGGTACTAGTTAGGACACAGGCTGCCGAGTTTTGGATGACCTCAAGTTTATGGAGGGTAGAATGTGGGAGGCCGGCCAGGAGAGCATTGGAGTAGTCAAGTCTAGAGGTAACAGAGGCAGGGATGAGTGTTTAAGATCAATAGATGGAAGACCCTGTGCCGCCCGTTGACCTCTCCACCAGACCTTGCATATTTATCGTCACTGATGCCAACATTCTGCAGGAGGCCGCACCGGAGCATCATGAGATCTTGCACTTAACGGGTATCGTTGTCTGGGGCTCAAATACTGGAATAGTCAGCAATCCTTTTCACTGTAACTCCATGGATAGGCACCAGAGAACAGCTCACCATGCTGCAGATATTGTAATACACTTTATGATTTCGTGCTTCCAGCCCCAGGAACAAATATTGGGAGCTCAGGCAGAGGTGAGCACACCCCGGTTCCTGGACCGTACGAGTTTCCGTCCATTAATTCCCAATATCTGGTCCTATTGCACAAAGTTCTGTGCCTGGTGCACTAAATCACATAACTGAAGTCAAAATTATTCTCTACGAATGTATTTTTCAAAATGACCATCAAAGCAAATGGAAATTACAACATTTGAACATAAGAAATAGGAGCAGGAGTCGGCCATTCGGCCCCTCGAGCCTGCTCCGCCATTCAATAAGATCATGGCTGATCTGGTCATGGACTCAGCTTCACTTCCCTGCCCGCTCCCCATAACCCCTTTATTCCCTTATCATTCAAAAATCTAACTCCGCCTTAAATATATTCAATGTCTCAGCCTCCACAGAGGCTGCCCTCCTGGGGCAGAGAATTCCACAGATTTACAACCCTCTGAGAGAAGAAATTTCTCATCTCAGTTCTATATGGGCGGCCCCTTATTCTTAAACTAATACCCCCTAGTTCTAGATTCCCCCACGAGGGGAAACATCCTCTCTACATCTATCCTGTCGAGCCCCCTCACAATCTTATATGTTTAAATAAGATCACCTCTCATTCTTCTAAACTCCAATGAGTATAGGCCCAACCTGTTCAACCTTTCCTCATACGACAACCCCTTCATCTCAGGAATCAACCTTGTGAACCTTCTCAGAACGGATTCCAAATCAAGAATTAGTGTTTTTGTTTAAAATCTAGGGGTAAGCTGAACATCAAAGTGCAGGCCACCACCACCAACACCAAGGTGGGAAAGAGCAGGTGGCAAAAAGAGGTTGTCAAAGCAGTTGTAACTCGGTGATGCCAAACTTCGGCAGTTTGCAGATTGTAGGAGGAAGGTAAACCAGGTAACTCTGGGTCCCCACCGATGGCCTCCTGCCACCTGACCCTGATGGGCGGGCAGCCACGTCCCACCGGCCCGGCCGTTTTGGTCAGGAACTTGGCAAGTGACACGTTAACATTGGCCAAGCCTGCTGTTGCTCCTGGATGGGCATATGGCTCACTGTCACGTTACTGCCCGGGGCTTCAAAACAAGCCCTTCATCTCAAAAAGGGAAAAAACTACCAGCTATTAAAGGAAGGCATCACAGCAGTGAACAGCGGCTGTGGGGATAAAACACGTGTGACTCAGTTTTGCGATATTGTAAAGTACCACTCCCTTGTTTTGTTCTCTGAGCTGCTTTTGGACGGCTGCCTGCCCTCGATGACAGTTTTTGCTGTAATCTTGCCCTTGCAAATGTCCTCGCTCCCGAGATGCGGAGGATCTGTCAAGCTCCAGTTCCAGCTTGACAGATTGGAAAATCCGGTTTTCAGCACATGCGCATTGTGCGCCGAAAACCGGCTTTTGACATGTCTTCTCAGGTCCGTACACACCCCGTACGCACTCCATACGCACCCCGTACGGACACGGGGAGGTCGGGATTTACAGGCCATTGTGTTTTCTTTGTGTAGATTAATGCAGAGGTAAGCATTATATGACAACAACAACGTTTATTTATATAGCACTTTTAGCGTAGTAAAACGTCCCAAGGCACGACACAGGAGTGTTATGAGACAAAATAGATGTATTTGACACCGAACTGCAGAAGAAGAAATTACGGCAGATGACCAAAAGTTTGGTTCAAGAGGGAGGTTTTAAGGAGCGCCTTAAAGGAAGTAAGAGAGGTAGAGAGGCGGAGAGGTTTAGAGAGGGAGTTCCGGACCCATGGATCAACTCTGGACTTCATGAACCTCTGTTGCAACACTCACCAGACCCATTCATTCTGCCCCCACTACCAGTCCCAATCCTGCTCCCAGGCAAAACTCTCAATTTCTTCTTGGATGCAAGGAACAGGAGCCAGAATTACATCCACAGTAAGTGTGAACATTGACACAAAGAGCAGCCAAATCTCACTCGGATTGGGCTGAATCAATTCCACCAAGACCAATCAACCCTGGGTTGTGAATTACAATCTCACAACTTGGGCACTGCAACTCCAACAGCCCGATAAAAATCATACCAACCCGATCAACACCAAGACTGTTGTACATCGACCTACTGGAACGAACACAGACCCTGGCACCCGTCAGTGAATTCAACTATTAGATCCTTTTTAAAATTTCCAGTTTCCTAAGAAACACAGAGTGGGTCATTTTAACCCCAAGAAGGGATGGGTTAGGGTCGGGTGGGAAGTAAAAATATATAACATTTCAAATCCGATCCCAACTCACTCCGTTTCTGGTTTTAACGGAGATAGGTTGGGAAGGTGACCGACCTGCTCTCGGAAGGCAGTCGGTCACTGGAATCTTTTAAGGAGGCTGCGGCCCCGCATTTTAACATGGTTTATATTTTTAACCCATAGGGACCGGGATTCCCATGGCTTGGGAAACATGGCAGGTAAAAGGAAGTGATTTGATCCAGAACCTTGAGGTAAGTGTGTTTACAGCACAGCTTGTGGAGCAGGGGTGTGTCATCAAGGCCCAACACACAAACCTCTTTACAGACCCCACGATCAGCGGACCCCGCCCGCCATCTCCCTCCCCCAACCTCACCCCGATCTCCACGATCTCTCGCTGCGATTTCCCCTCGATCCCAACGATTTGCCCCCGACCTCCACGATCTCCCCCTCCACAATCTCTCATCAACCTTTACGATCTCCCACCGCCCCCCTCCCCCCCACCTCCACCATCTCCTCCCCACGCTCCCCCCACAAACCTCTCTGTGTTCCCCGGTTCTGGCCCTGTACTGCAGGCTTTCCCGGCCTGCCAAACAGGCCGGCTGTCGGGCGGGAAATCTGCTGGATGTCTGGCAATCCCTGAATTCCGGTATCCCATCCGGAAATCTTCACCCCCTGCTTTCTTCAAGGTGCCCAGTAAATATCGGGGCCAGAGATTCACTGTCCACAAATGTTCAGATATGTACGTGATACGTGCCACAGCTATATGTGCCTGGTGCACCCTGTAAATGGAGCAGGGGGACTCAGACCCAGCCAGCAGCAATGAGGCACCATTATGTGAGACAACTCACTCCGGCCAGGTCGATAAGTATAACAGGAGTGTTAAATTACGACAGCTAACTTGTGCCTCAACCATGCCGAAGGTTCCACTGATAGAAAGTCTTCTGTTTCATAGCCCAGTCAAGAGCTATTGCAAAGAACTCATTGAGGGTAAGGGCCTCTGAATGAAAATCAAAGTTGGGATTCAAAGTCAAGTCGTCTGGAAAGACTTCCAGCACGACAGTGACCACTTCAGTTCCCACTCCAGCCTTTCGAACATACGCATGGGTTTTCAGTGCACGTTCCGAGGGCCATTGAGTGCAGATTGAATGGTTTACAGCGCAGCCACTACGGACAACAATTCATAAAACTAAACGGGACAAAATAATGTTTATTTAAGAAAATCCAGAAATCCATCTCTGCTGGGTTCGATGTCAGACTCACCGGGCTAACAATTGGTTTGCCCTCAAACAGGTGTGGGGATCGCGATGTGTGATCCACCAGTGCCCAAAGTACTGCACACAGCACTCTAACTCCATTGATTAACAGGTAGCGCAAGTGGAAGCATTGTTTAAGGACGTCAATGGTCTGCTCTATCAGATCCCATGTGGCAGCAAGGCTTTCAATATCTGCCTGCTGCCCACGTGTGCCTGGCTTGTGCAGCGGAGTCATGAGCCAGGTGGTCAGCGGAGTCATGAGCCAGGTGGTCAGCGGACAGCCCTTTCCACCCAGTAGCCACCCTCTGGTTTATCTTTGTGGCGGCTCAAAGACTGAAGGGACAGCAGAATAAAAGCATCATGACTGTTGCCAGGATACCGGGCATTCACTGTCACGGTGTGCGGAGCATGGTCACACACCAACTGCGCGTTCAACAAGTTGAAACCTTTGCGGTTCAGGTACATCTCGGTATTTCGATGCTGTGCCTGCAAAGCCAAATATGTGCAGTCTATGGTGCCCTGCACCATGGGAAAGCCCGCTATCCTGGCAAAGCCACATGCCTGGCTAGAGAGAAGACAATGAAGTCCCCTCTCCTGGCATAAAGAGCATCAGTCACCCGTCTTATGCAGCAGTGGATGGTCAAGTGGGAGATGTTGCAGACGTCACCTGCTCCAGAGCCTGGAAGGATCCCACACAAGGAAATTCAGAGTCACAGTCACCTTCACAGCACTGCAGGAGGACGCAGAGTTCGGTGAGCACCTCCTTCGTAACGCGCAGACTGCTCCTGGCTCAGGCTGAGGTAAGGGAATTATTCTCAGAAGAGCCAAGATGGGTAAGGCCTCCTGCTAAGAGCCCTTCTCCCCCTCCCCCTCCTCCTCCTCCCTCTGGGAGTAGCTTGTCCTCTTCTTGGCTGCCTCTCCTTCATCTCCCTGTCATGCTGCAGGCCAAGGGGGATGACCACCAGAGCACCCCTGACTGGGAGCAAGTGGTCCGACCAGAACTCCTGAAGTCATAACCAAGGCCTTCTCTACTTGCTCCCCATCACCTCGCCAACTTTACATAACTCGAGAAAGCTCCAAACACTTCCACAAACTTCCACAGGGCCATCGAAATCAATCAGCAATTAACCTGAAAGTGGTTGCTGATCCCTTTAAATATCGCTGGTGACGGTGGGGGCTGGGGTCCTTCCTACTGCTGAACACATGTTCAGCTGTGCAGGGTTAAGGCAGGGCATTAGCTCCAAAATTAAGGACGAAAATGGCTGCACAGGCATCAAATCAGCAGAGCACGATCTTCCACTCAACATATTCCCGGTGCCCGCTCCTAACACGTGCCCTAACACCGTCACCAAAAAGGCATCTGGTGTGACCTGCACCAGAAGTGTGTCTGCACCAACGCCATAGTTGACAACATGGCACCCACAACAGCGAAAAATTGGGAGCGACAGAGCTGAATTCCGAGCCCACCATCTTTTAGTTGAAGTTCTCAACTCATACTCTCACTGCCCCATATTTCCTACTTCCATACTGCACAACGACAGACATTATAAGCTTACTATTGTGTTTCTGTATGTACATGTTCCTGGGTGAATGTAGCATCAGTTAATGATGCTGTTCCCTTTTCCGGCCTGGGTGATATTATGGCAGAGCAGATGGCCATTGAAATCAGTGGGATGAACAGTGGATGAGTTCTGGAACAGGCATTGATGCTGAAAATTACCCCCGCAAAGTTTGATCATTCAAGATGCTTTGTGGCGATGAGCAAAGGTTCTTACGGAAGGATGAGCCAGATTAGCCAAATATCCTCCCGCATACTTAACTTTGTGACCTGAGGGTGTGCAAAGCTGAAACAGACTTTGAAAACTAAGTAAAGGAAAATGAACATAATTTGGCCCGTATGGAATCCATCCAATGGAAGACACAGAGATAGAACCCTTTGAATTTTTATTTTTGTGTGTTTCAAATGACAAAAGGCCTTATATAGTTCCCAAATGACATAGCGCAGCTCTGCATCATCTGACTCACTTGCAAGAATTTTACAGCAAATGTTACAGAAAGTGCTGGGTGGGTTTTGTTTTTTCATACAGAACTCAATGAAACAGCCCGCCTCTTGAACCTAATTCTCCAGACTGCCATTCTGTTGCCGGGGGTATTTACCGGTATGGTAGTGCAATTGCTATGGTTGTGCACGAGGAACATGGAGTTCAAATTGCACAATGGCAAGTTGTGAAATTGAATTCAATAAATCTGTTAAGTTATGGACCATGACAGCGATCAGATTACAAGAAGAATCCAACTGACTCACCAATATCCTTCAGGGAAGAGATCAGCCACCCACACCAAGTCTCGCCTACATGCGACTCCAGACCCACACTGCGGGGCTGAAATTGCCCCCCTCCTAAATGTCCATTACCACCTCTAAGAGTGGCCCGACTGAAACCCTCCCCCTTGGCCCAGTGTTTGCCACTGAAGTGGCTGCAGAGTTTGCTGAAGGGGAGAGACACTGTGACGTGTCAGCGCGACTGATGACTCATACCGGCGTCCAACCCGCTCCACACGTACTTCCGCCCCCCAGCCGACCCGAACACCGCCCGGAGAGCAAATCTTGATTCAAGTCCTGAATATTGCTCGACTCTCTGCCCCATGGATTGTCATCATCATCAGAGGCAGTCCGTCGGAATCGAGGAACACTTGCTTCCACTCTTAAAATGAGTCCTTAAGTGGCTGTACAGTCCAATACGAGAACCACAGTCCCTGTCACAGGTGGGACAGACAGTGGTTGAAGGAAAGGGTGGGTGGGGAGTCTGGTTTGCCGCACGCTCCTTCCGCTGCCTGCGCTTGCTTTCTGCATGCTCCCGGTGCTGAGACTCGAGGTGCTCAGCACCCGCCCGGATGCACTTCCTCCACTTAGGGCGGTCTTTGGCCAGGGATTACCAGGTGTCAGTGGGGATGCTGCACTTTTTCAGGGAGGCTTTGAGGGTGTCCCTGTAACATTCCTCTGCCCACCTTCGACTCGTTTGCCGTGAAAGAGATCCGAGTAGAGCACTTGATCTGGGAGTCTCGTGTATGGCATGCGAACAATGTGGCCTGCCCAGCGGAGCTGATCAAGTGTGGTCAATGCTTCAATGTTGGAGATGTTGGCCAGGTCGAGGACACTAATGTTGGTGCATCTGTCCTCCCAAGGGATTTGAAGGATCTTGCGGAGACATTGTTGTTGGTATTTCGACATCGAGTTTGAATTGTATTCCCCATGGATTGTATCACTCTACTCCCCCCATGGATTGTATCACTCTACTCTCCCCATGGATTGTATCACTCTACTCCTATCACTCTACTCCCCCCATGGATTGTATCACTCTACTCCCGCCATGGATTGTATCACTCTACAACCCCCATGGATTGTATCACTCTACTCCCCCCATGGATTGTATCACTCTACAACCCCCATGGATTGTATCACTCTACTCTCCCCATGGATTGTATCACTCTACTCCCCCCATGGATTGTATCACTCTACAACCCCCATGGATTGTATCACTCTACTCCCCCCATGGATTGTATCACTCTACAACCCCCATGGATTGTATCACTCTACAACCCCCATGGATTGTATCACTCTCCCCATGGATTGTATCACTCTACTCTCCCCATGGATTGTATCACTCTACTCTCCCCATGGATTGTATCACTCTACTCTCCCCATGGATTGTATCACTCTACAACCCCCATGGATTGTATCACTCTCCCCATGGATTGTATCGCTCTACTCTCCCCATGGATTGTATCACTCTACTCTCCCCATGGATTGTATCACTCTACTCCCCCCATGGATTGTATCACTCTACAACCCCCATGGATTGTATCACTCTACAACCCCCATGGATTGTATCACTCTCCCCATGGATTGTATCACTCTACTCTCCCCATGGATTGTATCACTCTACTCCCCCCATGGATTGTATCACTCTACAACCCCCATGGATTGTATCACTCTACAACCCCCATGGATTGTATCACTCTCCCCATGGATTGTATCGCTCTACTCTCCCCATGGATTGTATCACTCTACTCTCCCCATGGATTGTATCACTCTACTCTCCCCATGGATTGTATCACTCTACTCTCCCCATGGATTGTATCACTCTACTCTCCCCATGGATTGTATCACTCTCCCCATGGATTGTATCACTGT
This sequence comes from Pristiophorus japonicus, assembly GCF_044704955.1. Lineage (NCBI taxonomy): Eukaryota > Metazoa > Chordata > Chondrichthyes > Pristiophoridae > Pristiophorus > Pristiophorus japonicus. Next base: position 3,015,991 of record NC_091986.1, read on the forward strand.
ACTCTCCCCATGGATTGTATCACTCTACAACCCCCATGGATTGTATCACTCTACTCCTATCACTCTACTCCCCCCATGGATTGTATCACTCTACTCCCGCCATGGATTGTATCACTCTACAACCCCCATGGATTGTATCACTCTACTCCCCCCATGGATTGTATCACTCTACAACCCCCATGGATTGTATCACTCTACTCCCCCCATGGATTGTATCACTCTCCCCATGGATTGTATCACTCTACTCTCCCCATGGATTGTATCACTCTCCCCATGGATTGTATCATAGAAACATAGAAAATAGGTGCAGGAGTAGGCCATTCGGCCCTTCTCGCCTGCACCGCCATTCAATGAGTTCATGGCTGAACATGCAACTTCAGTACCCCATTCCTGCTTTCTCACCATACCCCTTGATTCCCCTAGTAGTAAGGACTTCATCTAACTCCTTTTTGAATATATTTAGTGAATTGGCCTCAACAACTTTCTGTGGTAGAGAATTCCACAGGTTCACCACTCTCTGGGTGAAGAAATTCCTCCTCATCTCGGTCCTAAATGGCTTCCCCCTTATCCTTAGACTGTGTCCCCTGGTTCTGGACTTCCCCAACATTGGGAACATTCTTCCTGCATCTAACCTGTCTAACCCCGTCAGAATTTTAAACGTTTCTATGAGGTCCCCTCTCATTCTTCTGAACTCCAGTGAATACAAGCCCAGTTGATCCAGTCTTTCTTGATAGGTCAGTCCCGCCATCCCGGGAATCAGTCTGGTGAACCTTCGCTGCACTCCCTCAATAGCAAGAATGTCCTTCCTCAGGTTAGGAGACCAAAACTGTACACAATACTCCAGGTGTGGCCTCACCAAGGCCCTGTACAATTGTAGCAACACCTCCCTGCCCTTGTACTCAAATCCCCTCGCTATGAAGGCCAACATGCCATTTGCTTTCTTAACCGCCTGCTGTACCTGCATGCCAACCTTCAATGACTGATGTACCATGACACCCAGGTCTCTTTGCACCTCCCCTTTTCCTAATCTGTCACCATTCAGATAATAGTCTGTCTCTCTGTTTTTACCACCAAAGTGGATAACCTCACATTTATCCACATTATACTTCATCTGCCATGCATTTGCCCATTCACCTAACCTATCCAAGTCGCTCTGCAGCCTCATAGAATCCTCCTTGCAGCTCACACTGCCACCCAACTTAGTGTCATCCGCAAATTTGGAGATACTACATTTAATCCCCTCGTCTAAATCATTAATGTACAGTGGAAACAGCTGGGGCCCCAGCACAGAACCTTGCGGTACCCCACTAGTCACTGCCTGCCATTCTGAAAAGTCCCCATTTACTCCTACTCTTTGCTTCCTGTCTGACAACCAGTTCTCAATCCATGTCAGCACACTACCCCCAATCCCATGTGCTTTAACTTTGCACATTAATCTCTTGTGTGGGACCTTGTCGAAAGTCTTCTGAAAGTCCAAATATACCACATCAACTGGTTCTCCCTTGTCCACTCTACTGGAAACATCCTCAAAAAATTCCAGAAGATTTGTCAAGCATGATTTCCCTTTCACAAATCCATGCTGACTTGGACCTATCATATTACCTCTTTCCAAATGCACTGCTATGACATCCTTAATAATTGATTCCATCATTTTACTCACTACCGATGTCAGGCTGACCGGTCTGTAATTCCCTGTTTTCTCTCTCCCTCTATCACTCTACTCTCCCCATGGAATGTATCACTCTCCCCATGGATTGTATCACTCTACTCCCCCCATGGATTGCATCACTCTACTCTCCCCATGGATTGTATCACTCTACTCTCCCCATGGATTGTATCACTCTACTCTCCCCATGGATTGTATCACTCTACTCTCCCCATGGATTGTATCACTCTACTCTCCCCATGGATTGTATCACTCTACTCTCCACATGGAATGTATCACTCTCCCCATGGATTGTATCACTCTACTCCCCCCATGGATTGTATCACTCTACTCTCCCCATGGATTGTATCACTCTACTCCCCCCATGGATTGTATCACTCTACTCTCCCCATGGATTGTATCACTCTACTCTCCCCATGGATTGTATCACTCTACTCTCCCCATGGATTGTATCACTCTACTCTCCACATGGAATGTATCACTCTCCCCATGGATTGTATCACTCTACTCCCCCCATGGATTGTATCACTTTACTCCCCCCATGGATTGTATCACTCTACAACCCCCATGGATTGTATCACTTTACTCCCCCCATGGATTGTATCACTCTCCCCATGGATTGTATCACTGTACTCTCCCCATGGATTGTATCACTCTACTCTCCCCGTGGATTGCATCACTCCACTCTCCCCATGGATTGTATCACTCTACTCCCCCCATGGATTGTATCACTCTCCCCATGGATTGTATCACTCTCCCCATGGATTGTATCACTCTACTCTCCCTATGGATTGTATCACACTATTCTCCCAATGGATTGTATCACTCTACTCTCCCCATGGATTGTATCAATCGACTCTCCACATGGATTGAATCACTCTACTCTCCCCATGGATTGTATCACTCTCCCCATGGATTGTATCACTCTACTCTCCCCATGGATTGTATCACTCTACTCTCCCCATGGATTGGGGCGGAGAAAAATCTGCAGAAATGGAGGTGCACCTATTTTCATTTGGGGGGCAATATCGGCCCCTTAATGTCCTCTTAAGTGGCGAAATGAGTCACTCAGTTGCACTAACACTTGCTTGGGGGATGGGTAGCAAATGTAGCCTTGCCAAGATTGTCCACAACCTGATAACTAATAAAGTAAAGTTCTATTGAGTAATTGGATATTAACTGCACAGCTGCCCATAATCTGGCAAGCGTTGCAGCACACACAATCACTAGACTCACTCTGTTCTGCTGAGGGTTTCAGTCGCTTTTTGTTAGAAACAACGATTGAATTTCATCCTCAGTACAATGTCTTCCCCTTCCTCCCATGGCAATCTTTTCTCCCCAGCCAAAGCACTACCATCTAAAAAGAATTGCCCACAGATAGGTAAGGCAATTAATGGATAAGACTTCGGGAATTTCTCTTCAGCACAGCAGCAGAAAAGTCTGGACACAAAGAATGAGTGCTGGCTTTGGGAGCAAACACTTTCAAGAGAAATCTTTAAGAGCAATAAGTGGTTTCTGGGTCTTATCAGGCAGCTGAAGCTATTCCATTAGGCGTTGCTATATGTGGCCACAGGGATGAATTTAACAAGTGTCACAAGCACTGCCCTGAAACATAATGCAAGCTTCAAGGACGGTGTATCTATATTTTCAATAATGAAAACACCACTTTGTTTGCTATAGGTTCCTATGATGGGTTCACCAATTGTCCGGAGATCATTTAAAGGGAAAGGCCAAAATGAGTGAGAACAGACAAGACTGCAGTTATCGAGTAATTTTCCCTTGTGTTTTTTGAGGCTAAAGAAATTTTCTGGCTCTGTTGTTCAGTGTGTGGCTCTCTGTCATGACTATTTCTCACCTGTCCATCAGAAAGGAAGATTAACTACTTGCAGCCAGTAGTTGCCACAGTGTTTGAAAAGCCTCCCCATTTGAGGTCTTTTAGGTATTTTGTAATTTAATGATTTATAAGAACATAAGAATATAAGAAATAGGAGCAGGAGTCGGCCATATGGCCCCTCGAGCCTGCTCCACCATTCAATAAGACCTTGGCTGATCTGATCATGGACTCAGCTCCACTTCCCTGCCCGCTCCCCATAACCCCTTATCTCCTGTTCAATTTTTAAAACCAATTAATAAAACTACATACACTATTGCAATTCCATGTTTTGTAGTACAGGTACTTGAAACTCTTTTGGGACTTGAATTTTGCTGTGCCAACTGAAAGGTGTTGCATATCATCCCCTGATTGCCCACCAATTGTTTGGAGTTTTTATTCTACACGAGATGAGCTGGTGTCTGATTAGAGGCTCAGTTTGCCATCTAACCCTGAATTTTAGCAAACACAGTAGCAATCAGCAGAGCATGGACATTATGAGGTAGATTATTTTTATACCATGCTTTGTGTACCTTTAGTATAAAAAAAAATCACATAGCACCGATGACTCTTGACTCTCAAAATATTTTTGGGGAAAAACAGTAAAAACATAACTAAAGCTCGGCCCTTATCACCGACCCTTTGATTTGATTATTTTTTTTGTTGGAGTAAACCAGGTAGCAGTTCCAGGACCAGGTCCCGATTTTTCAAACATCTTTCCCCCACAGCACCTGCAGGGCAGTCAGGAAAAGCAGCTGATTGCCTCACATCATTATACAGCACAGAAAAAGATGGGCTCTTTGGAAAATCAGAGTGGATCAAACCCGCTTCTGCCGTACTCTGCTTCTGGCCAGGCTGCAAAGCCTTCCACTCCAGCCTCCCTTTCAGCCCCACACTCCATGGATGCAGCGGTAATTGGAGAATTCACATGCTCCCCTGACCTGGCAGCACACTGCCGCAAACCGCAATCCTCGGCCCTAAATCTAATAATGCTGCCCTTTCCTTTCACAGTGCAAAGCCCCAGGTCAGGACAATGATCGCAAAGCACTAAACTCAAAAGACCCTGCAGACGGAGATGCAGCCTGAATAAAGCAGATCAGCTGGCCGAGAGAGAGATCAGCAGACAACAAGCAAAAGCGACAGCTACATAGAAACATAGAAACACAGAAACTAGGTGCAGGAGTAGGCCATTCGGCCCTTCGAGCCTGCACCACCATTCAATAAGATCATGGCTGATCATGCAACTTCAGTACCCCATTCCTGCTTTCTCTCCATACCCCTTGATCCCTTTAGCTGTAACTCCCTTTTAAATATATCGAACAAACTGGCCTCAACAATTTTCTGTGGTAGAGAATTCTACAGGTTAACAATTCTCTGAGTGAAGCAGTTTCTCCTCAGCTCGGTCCTAAATGGCTTACCCCTTATCCTTAGACTGTGACCCCTGGTTCTGGACTTCCCCAACATTGGGAACATTCTTCCTGCATCTAACCTGTCCAATCGCATCAGAATTTTATATGTTTCTATGAGATCTCCTCTCATTCTTCTAAATTCCATTAAATATAAGCCTAGTCGATCCAATCTTTCTTCATATGTCAGTCCTGCCATCCCGGGAATCAGTCTGGTGAACCTTCGCTGCACTCCCTCAATAGCAAGAATGTCCTTCCTCAGATTAGGAGACCAAAACTGAACACAATATTCCAGGTGAGGCCTCACCAAGGCCCTGTACAACTGCAGTAAGACCTCCCTGTTCTCAAATCCTCTCGCTATGAAGGCCAACATGCCATTTGCCTTCTTCACCGCCTGCTGTACCTGCATGCCAACTTTCAATGACTGATATAGCATGACACCCAGGTCTCGTTGCACCTCCCCTTTTACTATTCTGTCACCATTCAGATAATAATCTGCCTCCTGTTTTTACCACCAAAGTGGATAACCTCACATTTATCTACATTATACCGCATCTGCCATGTATTTTCCCACTCACCTAACCTGTCCAAGTCTTAGCATCCTTCTCATAGCTCACACTGCCACCCAGCTTAGTGTCATCTGAAAACTTGGAGATATTGCATTCAATTCCTTCGTCTAAATCATTAATATATATTGTAAATAGCTGGGGTCACAGCACTGAACCTTGCGGTAACCCCACTAGTCACTGCATGTCATTCTGAAAAGGACCTGTTTATTCTTACTCTTTGCTTCCTGTCTGCCAACCAGTTCTCTGTCCATGTCAATACATTACCCCCAATACCATGTGCCTTAATTTTGCACACCAATCTCTTGTGTAGGACCTCGTCAAAAGCCTTTTGAAAGTCCAAATACACCACATCCACTGGTTCTCCCTTGTCCACTCTACTAGTTGCATCCTCAAAAATTTCTAGAAGATTTGTCAAGCATGATTTCTCTTTCATAAATCCATGCTGACTTGGACCGATCCGGTCACTGCTTTCCAAATGTGCTGCTATTACCGGCTTAGCAAACCAGTAAACCCACTGAGCTTAGTCTCAGCAGCAGCTTAAACTCCCACCTGTGATTCCTTCTTATCCAAGGTTCACACAGGGCTGCTAACCCGCACCCTGGCCAACGCCACCTCAGTGCTTGAATGCTGGGGATGTTGGCCTGGTCGAGGACGCTGATGTTGGTGCGTCTGTCCTCCCAGGGGATTTGTAGGATCTTGTGGAGACATCGTTGGTGATATTTCTCCAGTGACTTGATGTGTCTTCTGTACATGGTCCATGTCTCTGAGCCATACAGGAGGGTGGGTATCACTACAGCCCTGTAGACCATGAGCTTGGTGACAGTTTTGAGGGCCTGGTCTTCGAACACTCTTTTCCTCAGGCGGTCGAAGACTGCACTGGGGCACTGGAGGAGGTATTGGATCTCATCGTCGATGTTTGCTCTTGTTGATAAGAAGTGATCCACGTTGTCCAGGGCCACTCCGTGGATCTTGATGACTGGGGGGCAGTGCTGTGCGGCGAGAAAAGGCTGGTGGAGGACCTTTGTCTTACGGATGTTTAGCGTAAGACCCATGCTTTCGTACGCCACACTCTGCTAACCCACACCCTGGCAGCACCAACATCCACTGATTGCTCTCTGAACACCACAAAATGTCATCTCTCACAAAAGATGGCAGTATCTCTGGCAACCTGGCCTGCTAAGAGTAGACAACAATGCGGACTGGGATTCAGTGTGTTACAGCTAGTAGTCTGGGACAGTCAGTGCAGTGGGTTACATTCAGAATTATTGCTCGATTTTGGGCTTTGCTGATTTTGGGGCGGTAATGGCGGTGGGGCGGTAAAGTTAGCGCCTGGGAACAGTTTGTGCCTCAGTCAGTAACATTGGTCAGCTGGGCCCTGAGTCAGGGGGCGCAGCGCTAAGGGAGGCGTTGTACACCTCTCTTGGGCGCTAGGATGGGAAACTCCCGAGCTAAAGAGCCGGGCCGGGAGCGCTCCCAGAGATGCCTGGGGAGGGGGAACTAAACCCACAAAAACATTCCCCAAACATTGCCCACGCCACCACAACACAAATCACAAAAACATTAAAAGAACAAACAATCGCACTTACCTCAGGAGCCCATTACTCACCTCTCCGCTGTCGGGATGGTGGGACCGCCCTGATTTCCCGGGCGGTCAGTGCGGGGCGCGCTGCGGGGCGGACGGGTCGGGCGGGAGTCAAAACTCGCGCCGGTGTCACAACCGGGGGCGTTACACACCGGGCGCAGCTCTTCCGGGCGGTGCTGCTCCGCGCCGCCGCTAAACCCGACCCGAGGATCGCCGCAGGGCGCTGGAGGCTGACCGCCCGCCCAGAACACCCCACCCCCGCCATTGTCACCGCTAAACCCGACCCGAGGATCACCGCGGGGCGCTGGAGGCTGACCGCCCGCCCAGAACACCCCACCCCCGCCATTGTCACCGCTAAACCCGACCCGAGGATCACCGCGGGGCGCTGGAGGCTGACCGCCCGCCCAGAACACCCCACCCCCGCCATTGTCACCGCTAAACCCGACCCGAGGATCACCGTGGGGCGCTGGAGGCTGACCGCCCGCCCAGAACACCCCACCCCCACCATTGTCACCGCTAAACCCGACCCGAGGATCTCCGCGGGGCGCTGGAGGCTGACCGCCCGCCCAGAACACCTCACCCCCGACATTGTCACCACTAAACCCGACCCGAGGATCGCCGCGGGGCGCTGGAGGCTGACCGCCCGCCCAGAACACCCCACCCCCGCCATTGTCACCGCTAAACCCGACCCGAGGATCGCCGCGGGGCGCTGGAGGCTGACCGCCCGCCCAGAACACCCCACCCCCGCCATTGTCACCGCTAAACCCGACCCGAGGATCACCGCGGGGCGCTGGAGGCTGACCGCCCGCCCAGAACACCTCACCCCCGCCATTGTCACCACTAAACCCGACCCGAGGATCGCCGCGGGGCGCTGGAGGCTGACCGCCCGCCCAGAACACCCCACCCCCGCCATTGTCACCACTAAACCCGACCCGAGGATCACCGCGGGGCGCTGGAGGCTGACCGCCCGCCCAGAACACCTCACCCCCACCATTGTCACCGCTCCGGAGCGAGAAACGGAGCGCAGGGGAGCTGGAAATCCAACCCAAAGTCTTTTGTTTCCAAAGTCAAATCTTCATCCTCATCAAAGTTAGAATTACAAATTCAACTGTCTGACTTGATACTTTTATATGAACTAGTCGTTCTTTGCTGCCGGGTTAAGCTGCAGCAAAATAAATCTTTAGCTAATAGACAAGAAATGTATAATTACAATAGTTTTTCAAAAAAATTAGAATATTAAAGTCACTTGATCATGACTCACTTCGGTCTAATAAATACCGCTGCCAACCAACTGGGGTGACACTGAGTGAGTTACTTCCTTTCTCCTACAAGTTTATCGGTACAATTCCCGAATGAAGTATTCCTTCAACCTGCCACTTGGACAGCTGCAGTATACACCTGCATGGATGCACACATGTGTGGGATCAAAGTCCCAAACACATTGCAGAAGTTAATTAACTACAATTGGATTTTCCTTTAGGAAATGCGATCATAAAGATTCATTAGTCATTTATCATCTTTACCAGCCAATATCATCAAATAAATCTTTGATCCGTTAGTGCTTTGAATTCCAAGTATGCTAATCATGGAGGTTCAGTCCAGCCTGCACGGCAGAAGGATGCAAGATTCCTCCAATCCAATTTTAAGGAGCCACAGATCAAAGTGAACTGTTCTGCATATTTAATTACATTTCACATTCTTCAGAATTTGGTAACACCCTTTGAGGTACCACCTCAGCAATCCTTAATCTTCTGCCCATAAATGGATAATTTTAATAATTCATGTTCGTTATTGCATGACCTGAATTAAGAGAATGTACAATAATTGAAGGAAGAAATTAAGAACGTAAGAATTAGGAGCAGAAGTTGGCCATTCGGCCCCTCGAGCCTGCTCCGCCATTCAATAAGATCATGGCTGATCTTCTACCTCAACTCCACTTCCCTGCCCGTTCCCCATATTCCTGGATTCTCTTAATATTCAAAAATCTATCGATTTCTGTCTTGAATATACTCAAAGACTGAGCGCCTCCGCAGCCCCTCTGGGGTAGACAATTCCAAAGATACACCTCTCTCTGAGACAGCCTGTGCAGTGGGTTAAATTCAGAATTTGTCTTTTCTTTCCAAAGTCAAATCTTCATCCTCATCAAAGTTCACGCCCATTATAATTTCTCCTGTCTCAGCCTCTAAGGGACACATTTACTTTTGCTAATCTTTTCCTTTTTACATACCTATAGAAGCTTTTACAGTCTGTTTTTATGTATCTCGCTAGTTTACTCTCATATTCTATTTTCCCTTTATCAATTTCTTGGTCCCCCTTTGCTGAATTCTAAAGCCCTCCCAATCTCAGGTTTACTGCTCTTTCTGGCAACATTATAAGCCTCTTCCTTTGATCCAATACTATCTTTAACTTCTCTTGTTAGCCACGGTCGGATCAACTTTTGCTGTGGGGTTTTTGTGCCTTAAAGGAATGTATGTTTGTTGTAAATTATATATTCATTCTTTAAATACTAGCCATTGCTTGTCCACCATCATGCTTTTTACTGTAGTTTGCCAATCTACCTTAGCCAGCTCGCCCCTCATACCTACGTAGTTTGCTTTGTTTAGATTTAAGACACTAGTTTTGGAATTAACGAAATCATTTTCAAAATCATTAAAAAATTCTCTCATATGATTATTATATTGGGCAATGAGTGCATGTTGGCATGTGTTGTACCTGTTCGAAGATCAGGCCCTCAAATCTGCCACCAAGCTCATGGTCTACAGGGCTGTAGTGATACCCGCCCTCCTGTATGGCTCAGAGACATGGACCATGTACAGTAGACACCTTAAATCACTGGAGAAATACCACCAATGATGTCTCCGTAAGATCCTGCCAATCCCCTGGGAGGACAGACGCACCAACGTTAGCGTCCTCCATCAGGCCAACATCCCCTGCATTGAAGCACTGACCACACTCGACCAGCTCCGTTGGGCGGGCCACATTATCTGCATGCCCGACACAAGACTCCCAAAGCCAGCGCTATATTCGGAACTCCTACACGGCAAACGAGCCCCAGGTGGGCAGTGGAAATGTTTTAAGGACACCCTCAAAGCCTCCCTGATAAAGTGCAACATCCCCACCGACACCTGGGAGTCCCTGGCCAAAGACCGCCCTAAGTGGAGGAAGAGCATCCGGGAGGGCACAGAGCATCTCGAGTCTCGTCGCCGAGAGCATGCAGAAAACAAGCGCAGGCAGCGGAAGGAGCGTGCGGCAAACCCCTTCCCTCAATGACTATCTGTCTCACCTGTGACAGAGACTGTAATTCCCAGATTGGACTGTTAAGTCACCCGAGAACTCACTTTTAGAGTGGAAGCAAGTCTTCCTCGATTTCGAGGGACTGCCTATGATGATGATGATGCAGGCATATGAAGGCATTTATCAAGCTGCCTCCCCCATGCAATAAATACCTCAATGAATAAATTGACTTCATTGGAAAAGAAGATTGGGCTGGATGTGATAAAGGCTGCCGATTGACTATAGCCCATTTTGCAGGACTGGTAAAGACTAATTTCACCATCAATGGGGCCTAAATTTGCTAGCGACTGAATACGGACCAAAATGGCTGCGGCGATTGATGTGTGTGTCAGAAGAGCCGGCCTGTGGTCTTTCTGAGATTGGTTCTCGGGCCTTGTTAACCTGAGGTGAGTTACCTTGTCGCAGCTTGCTAGGCAGGCCGTTAGCACTGGCAGGAGAAGGCAGGGAGGCAAATGGCAGGTGGGGGGGGGGGGGGGGGGGGGTGGGTGCGAGTGCAGGCCGTCTGTGGCTGCAGTGTTACTGTGGAGGCCGCTGTATAATCAGAAAAATAGTCGAAGCTTGCGCAGTCTGACTTGTCTTCACAAATGTTGGAGGTGGTACAATGGAGGTTGACCAGACTGATTCCTGGGGTGAGAGGGTTGTCCGATGACAAGAGATTGTGTAGAATGGGCCGATATTCTCTGGAGTTTAGAAGAATGAGAGGTGATCTCATTGAAACGTACAAGATTCTGAGGGGGATTGACAGGGTAGATGCCGAGAGGATGTTTCCCCCGGTCTGGAGAGTCTAGAACCAGGGGACACAGTCTCAGGATAAGTGGTCGGCCATTTAAAACAGAGATGAGGAGGAATTTCTTCACTCAGAGGGTGGTGAATCTTTGGAATTCTCTGCCCCAGAGGGCTGTAATTGCTCAGTCATTGAATATATCCCAGGCTGAGATAGATAGATTTTTGGAGTCTAGGGGAATCAAGGGATATGGGGATCGGGCGGGAAAGTGGAGTTGAGGTTGATGATCAGTCATTGAATGGCAGAGCAGGCTCGAGGGGCCGCAATGGCCGACTCCTGCTCCGATTTCTTATGTTCTTATTACAAACAGGCGCAGGACCCTGTGTTCAAAATTGAAATGGGGCCTGTGTTCATTTCAGGCAACTGCTAAGGCTGCCTCAGTAAAGGCCTTGACAATTTAGCAACGACTCAAACACACATGCAATCAGGTGTGGGCCATTGCACTGTTAAATTCCTCATTGTTGTGATCATTGAACTTATTCCCCAATGTTTCTCCCCCACAGTCAGAGTGCTGCCCGACCACAAGCTCGCGCACCTGATCCACACACAAATGCTGGATTGTTATAGACTGGTATTTTCTTGTCGGTTCCTCCTGGCCAATGAAGTTCGCATGGCAATGCCTAATTTTGCACATCAGCCATACCAGTTCAGCCCAGGAGTTTTCTCAGGGTGAGTTCTTTATATAATAAGTGTGTTGTAAAGGTATAAATATATTAAATCATAAAATTGGACATTTTGTTCTGTAGGGTCCTTGTTTGTCAGACATTTGCGACATCCATCGGTTTACTTTAAAGATATGCAACTCATACACAAGTACACAATTAATTTAAACTTCTCGGTGACGTGTATGCACCGCGATACCTCCGCATCCTTGGCTCAGGATTTCCCAGAATGTTTCAGTGTAATTACGGTGTAAGATTGTCATTGCACCTGTTTTCTTTCCAAGGAAATTGCACGTAACTGATTTACGCCAGGTTCAGAAACATAGAAACATCGAAAATAGGTGGAGTAGGCCATTCGGCCCTTCGAGCCTGCACCACCATTCAATATGATCATGGCTGATCATTCCCTCAGTACCCAGTTTATACCAGAATATCAGTGTACACATATCCGCCACTCAGATACAACTGTCATAATCCTTTTAAATTTTAAATAGTTGTCTTCATGGTCAAATTTCTTCCAGGCCTCGCCTCTCCCGATCTATGTAACTTCCCAGCCCTACGTTGCTCCAACTCTGGCCTCTCATGCACCCTCCACTTCCTTCACAGCCATGTCTTCAGCCATCTGAGCTCTGGATTTCTGTCCCGAAACTGCTCCATCTCTCTCTCTCCTCCTCCTTGAAGACCCTTCTTAAAACTTACCTTTTTGACCAAGCTTTTAGTTAGTCCTCCTGTTATTCAATAGAGTGTATCAGGGATGGTTTTCTAGACCAATATGTCGAGGAGCCAACTAGAGAGCTGGTCATCTTAGACTGGGTGATGTGTTATGAGAGAGGACTAATTAGCAATTTTGTTGTGCGAGGCCCCTTGGGGAAGAGTGACCATAATATCTTGGAATTCTTTATTAAGATGGAGAGTGACACAGATAATTCAGAGACTAGGGTCCTGAACTTAAAGAAAGGTAACTTCGATGGTATGAGACGTGAATTGGCGAGGATAGACTGGCGAATGATACTTAAAGGGTTGACGATGGATAGGCAATGGCAGACATTTAAAGATCACATGGATGAACTACAACAATTGTACATCCCTGTCTGGAGTAAAAATAAAACGGGGAAGGTGGCTCAACCGTGGCTAACAAGGGAAATTAGGGATAGTGTTAAATCCAAGGAAGAGGCATATAAATTGGCCAGAAAAAGCAGCAAACCTGAGGACTGGGAGAAATTTAGAATTCAGCAGAGGTGGACAAAGGGTTTAATTAGGAGGATGAAAATACAGTATGGGAGTAAACTTGCAGGGAACATAAAAACTGACTGCAAAAGCTTCTACAGATATATAAAGAGAAAAAGATTAGTGAAGACTAATGTAGGTCCCTTGCAGTCAGAATCAGGGGAATTCATAATGGGGAACAAAAAAATGGCAGACCAATTGAACAAATACTTAGATTCTGTCTTCACGAAGGAAGACACAAATAAACTTCTGGAAATACTGGGGAACCGAGGGTCTAGAGAGAAGGAGGAACTGAAGGAAATCCTTATTAGTCAGGAAATTGTGTTAGGGAAATTGATGGGATTGAAGACTGATAAATCCCCAGGGTCTGACAGTCTGCATTCCAGAGTACTTAAGGAAGTGGCCCTAGAAATAGTGGATGCATTGGTGATCATTTTCCAACAGTCTATCGACTCTGGATCAGTTCCTATGGACTGGAGGGTAGCTAATGTAACACCACTTTTTAAAAAAGGAGGGAGAGAGAAAACAGGGAATTATAGTTTGGTTAGCCTGACATCGGTAGTGGGGAAAATGTTAGAATCAATTATTAAAGATGTAATAGCAGCACATTTGGAAAGCAGTGACAGGATCGGTCCAAGTCAGCATGGATTTATGAAAGGGAAATCATGCTTGACAAATCTTCTAGAATTTTTTGAGGATGTAACTAGTAGAGTGGACAAGGGAGAACCAGTGGATGTGGTGTATTTGGACTTTCTAAAGGCTTTTGACGAGGTCCCACACAAGAGATTAGTGTGCAAAATTAAAGCACATGGTATTGGACGTAATGTATTGATGTGGATGGAGAACTGGTTGGCAGACAGGAAGCCAAGAGTAGGAATAAACGGGTCCTTTTCAGAATGGCAGGCAGTGACTAGTGGGGTACCGCAAGGTTCAGTGCTGGGACCCCAGCTATTTACAATATACATTAATAATTTAGACAAAGAAATTGAATGTAATATCTCCAAGTTTGCAGATGACACTAAGCTGGGTGGCAGTGTGAGCTGTGAGGAGGATGCTAAGAGGCTGCAGGGTGACTTGGACAGGGTAGGTGAGTGGGCAAATGCATGGCAGATGCAGTATAATGTAGATAAATGTGAGGTTATCCACTTTGGTGGCAAAAACAGGAAGACAGAATATTATCTGAATGGTGACAGATTAGGAAAAGGGGAGGTGCAACGAGACCTGGGTGTCATGGTAGACCAGTCATTGAAAGTTGGCATACAGGTACAGCAGGCGGTGAAGAAGGCAAATGGCATGTCAGACTTCATAGTGAGAGGATTTGAGTATAGGAGCAGGGAGGCCTTATTGCAGTTGTACAGGGCCTTGGTGAGGCCACACCTTGAATATTGTGTACAGTTTTGGTCTCCTATTCTGAGGAAGGACATTCTTGCTATTGAGGGAGTACAGCAAAGGTTCACCAGACTGATTCCCGGGATGGCTGGACTAACATATGAAGAAAGACTGGATTGACTAGGTTTCTATTCAATGGAATTTAGAAGAATGAGAGGGGATCTCATTGAAACATATAAAATTCTGATGGGACTGGACAGGTTAGATGCAGGAAGAATGTTCCCGATGTTGGGGAAGTCCAGAACCAGGAGTCACAGTCTAAGGATAAGGGGTAAGCCATTTAGGACCGAGATGAGAAGAAATTTCTTCACCCAGAGAATTGTGAGCCTGTGGAATTATCGACCACAGAAAGTTGTTGAGGCCAGTTCGTTCGATATATTCAAAAGGGAGTTAGATGTGGCCCTGACTGCTAAAGGGATCAAGGGGTATGGAGAGAAAGCAGGAAAGGGGTACTGAGGTGAATGATCAGCCATGATCTTATTGAATGGTGGTGCAGGCTCGAAGGGCTGAATGGCCTACTCCTGCACCTATTTTCTATGTTTCTACATCGCCATCTTTGGCTCGGTGTCAATTTTTGAAGTGTCTATTGACACCACTGTATCAGCCAATGAGTTGGAAGCATGGCAGCAAACTTACAGCAAACACATCCTCAAACAGAATCTGTTTAAAATGAATCTCTGAACTGCAGAAAAAAGTCATGACTGAAACTATATCAACATCTCCCCATAAAAGGAAGGTTATTTCTCCACTAAAATGCAGATTGGAGGATAGTTACATAATACAAATTTTGCATGTTACTGCAGTGTGGTCTCCAGGCGAGATTGACAGGGGAATTACCCAATTATGTCCATTCTGGCCAGGAATAGTGGTATTACTCTGTGGAACCAGCAATCCATTACACTCCTGTGAAGAGTCTTTGGATGTTTTCCCATGTTAAAGGTGCTATACAATGTAGGTTGTTGTTGTAGCACCACATTTACCCCGTGAGCCATTTAACTGCAGCTGGACTCCCCGCTCAGGCCCGAGTTAAAATTACAGTTGGGTCTCAATTATATAATCGGGCCGCACCATGCAGATGTTGTTGGCTCTGGGTGTGTGTCCACGCTGCCCGCTCGGGAGAGCAGGTTAAAATCGCAGGTGTGGCGATCACCGGCTTCTGGACAGGCGAGAGCCAGGGCGATTTTAACTGCCCGCCCGCCAGGTCTCTGCTGAGCGAGTAGGGTTAACATCACCCCCATATACTTGGTGGAGTCAAACTTGATGTTAAAAATGAAAGATACTGATCATCAGACCCGCTTGCTTACTAACTTTAAAAACCACTCATGGTGAAAGTGCTTTAGAATGTTTCACCATAAAACAGGCTATAACCAAGCTATTGTTTATAATTCACTCTTTCGAGCATCAATGATTCAGTCCTTTAAGTGGTTTATAGACCATTGTGGAACTTTGTCTATCGTGTTTCTTTAAATGGCTGACATCCATTTTCACAGAACCACTGCAAAGCACTTTCTTTGTTTCTACTTGATTCTTCCAGTAAACATGGTCTGTGAAGAGGTATTGATCACAGCAGGATTATGTTACAAAATGCTGCAGGTACAGACACCAGCTGGATTGATCAAAATCGTCTGCAAAGAGAATCTCAAATACCCTGACCAGTGATGTCGGGGCCGAAATTGTCCACCGCCCCAAACGGGGCACAGCTTCCGAATTAACTGAGTATTCTCTGCCCCCGACCCTGACCGTAATCCTACCCTGACCCTGACTGTAGCCCTGACCCTAACCCTGGCCCCAATCTATGGGGCGGAGAGTGGAGCGAAATTGGCCACACCAAAAAGAATTTCTGTCGGCGGGAGCAGGGTGGAAGGCGGGTGGTCAGCGCCATGCAGATGTCCCTCCCCCTTCAGTCAAAGGGGAGGGCCACTGCGAACTCTGCAGGGGGTTTAGTTAGACCCACTGGGCTACCAGGGAGGATTTCGGCCGGGCCAACGGCTCGGTACCCAAGAGGGGGTGTGGTGGGGCTGCCCGTTGGCGACCCGGCTGAACCCGTGGCCGTCAATGTCGGGTTGACCTCGGAGTCGGCCCAACAATTAAAATAAAATGGTGGCCGCGGCAGTGCGCTCTCCCCACAAGCGGCGTCCCCGGGGAAAGCTGTCGGGTGCACGCACTGGTGGCTGATCCGCTCCCGCGAGGATATTTCCCGCGCAGTACAGAAAGGGGTCAGTGCCGGTCGGCAAGGGGTCGGCGCGTGCCCGACAGGGCGGTCTCGTACACCACCAGAAGAATAAAGGAGGGCAATTCCTCAAATGTCAGCACCTCCGCCCCGACTAAGCGGTAAGCGCTTACCAACCCGTTACCGCCGGCTCTTTAAAAAAGGGGCAATTTTGGTCCCGTCATCCGTGACTCAACAGTGTTGCGTCCAGTAACCAGGTAGGAATGGCCGCTCTCTGAGTGGACTGCTGCGTTACTTTTAGATTACATTAGTCGTGTCGTACTTGTGTAGCTGGCTCTGAATGGGCAGGTCTTGTGCAGCTGGGATCAGTATTCAAGTGGATTTACTGGATTATGATTGGTGGGTGGGAGAACGCCCAATAAAATGGGCCTGAATAAATTGGCAGGATAATTTGGTGTTCTGATGTTGTTCACTCTTGTTATTGGTGCATTTTCAATTGATTGAGAATACTCGTGACAGCACTGTTTACTTCACTGGAATTTAGTGAAAACTATTATCCTGAATATGGTGCAGACCCTAATACCTCCATTATACAGATTCACAAATGCAAATGATGGATTAGATCAGGAATGACCAAGCATTTTGTCAAGTGCTTCTGTGCATCCTGTGGAGCTCCTCGAGCCACGCACATGCCCTGAATTTGCGGTTGGAGGCACAGCTAAGGATCACGCCACTGACCTCCGAGCCACGTCTGCACTGATCACGTGCGAGGGCCCAAGCAGAAACGCGCTTTGAGTCGCTGCGGAATTGTGCGCAGCGCAGTGGCCCACGGGTCCCAGGTGCTCCGTTGTGCGTGCGCGAACCTGGGATCACATGGGGCAGTGTTCCTTTCACTTCCTGACTCTGAGCCAATCAGGAAACATAGAAAGCCCTATGTAGTACAACTTGTGAATTAAAGGGCATGACACTAAATACCTGTTTGACAAGTACAGTACTTGGCTTTAAAAAGCACAGAGAGTACTTTGGAGTAAATACAGACTGCAAGATTTTAAAAAAGTTAAAATGATGTCATCCCTCAAACCGAGCATTCACAGCGGCCCGTGACGTTCTTTTATGTGGTTGTTTTTAATTATTATGGCCCTGAAATTGCAATTTTCTCATCCCCTCCCCTTACGCCGTGCAAGCAGACTCCGATGTGAAATTTTCCAGCAGTAGCTGGGCAATTAGCCCAACCTTTTGCCAGCAATGAGGATTTGAAAGTCGCAGCCCATCATCTGTCTGTTCAGAAGTTGACAGATTGAGAGGCGGTAGGATAGCATACTCAGAGTGCAACTGACCACAAATTCAGGGCCATTCAGTTTCAATCAAAAGCTACTTTTACATCACACAGAGGCCTGTGTTGGTGTGTTTGCTCCTGATCTACTGGTCTTACACAGCTGGCTGCAACCCAAAAATAAACTGGCCAGGACTGACTGAGGCCCATAGAATGGGAAAAGCAGTCTTTATTGGATGTCCCTGGCTGACAATCCCAGGGTGAGCGAATTCCACTTCGTTTACTTTTAGGTGGCAGCTGGCTGCATGGGGATCAGAGTGTCAGCAGCCAGGCCCAGCAGCACAGGTCTGCCTGCAATATAGAAACAGCTAAGTATCAGTGCTGGCTCAGAGGTAGGACTTACAACTCAGTCAGAAGGCTGTGGGTTCAATCCCCCGCCACAGATTTCAACACATAATTGAGGTTCACACTTCAGTGCAGTACTGAGGGAGTGCTACACTGTTAGAGGCTCTGGCCAATAGTTTTTGCTTTGGATGCAATTGGGAGGTATTAGCGGAGCCACGCCCTGGTGAAACGCTGTTTGCATCCTGTTCCCCCTCCCCCCACCACCCCTCCGCTTCCGCGGGAACTCCCGTCTCGCTGCTATTACCACCCCCAAACGGGGCACTAGCAATTTCACAGCCAGAATGTTTGTAACCAGCAAAGAAAGGAGACTTGTACTGTATTAGCCTGGGCTGGATTTAAAAGGATGGTTCACTGAACCATTCTATCACTCAGCCCACAAACCTCAATTTATTTTTGCTTGGTTTTGTCCCTCTTCAGCTGACAGCTTATCACTCGATCTACAACAGTAATCAGCAGCAGCCATTATATTTCATTAGCTCAATGAAAGTCAAGTGAACTGTTACATTAAAAGCAATAAAAAGTAATTTGATTTTCTGAAAATACAAATTTCAGTAGCAGCATAAATTGATTACGATGTTGCGATGCCAAAAATATTAAAAATAAATGGGTTATTATGGCCCCATCAACTTGGCAAATTAGGAACTCCTACGATATATTCAAACAGTAATAGGCACCAAACATTGAGGTCAAACAGAATGGGTGGTGCAGTGGGTGCAACACTGTCCTTTCACTTCTGGGAACTGGGTTTAAAGTCAGCCCAAACTAATAGGATGAAAGCTTGTTCCAATCACTGGGCGTGTGATGCCAAACAATCCCAATCCTGTTCCAGGTAACTGTCGGCCCACAACTCAAAAACTCTTGCTCACAGAGGCCGTGGGCAGTCGAGTTTACCACAACATTTGTTCTTTTGGCACAACTATGTTGGTGCAAAAATGATACATTTGGCATTGAACTGCAGCAAAATGCATCAGTGTCATGTGGCAATTCACTCATTGTCTGAGCAGTCTGCTGCAACTGTGCGCGATTCTGCTTAAATCAATAAACATTGCTTGGTTCAATGGCAAGTTTCTCAATGCTTACTTCAGGACAGTTCGAACCCCATCATTATCATCGTAGGCAGTCCCTCGGAATCGAGGAAGACTGCTTCCACTCTTAAAATGAGTCCTTAGGTGGCTGAACAGTCCAATAGAACCACAGTCCCTGTCACAGGTGGGACAGATAGACATTGAGGGAAGGGGTGGGTGGGACTGGTTTGCCGCACGCTCCTTCCGCTGCTTGCGCTTGCTTTCTGCATGCTCTCGGCGACGAGACTCGAGGTGCTCAGCGCCCTCCCGGATGCACTTCCTCCACTTAGGGCGGTCTTTGGCCAGGGACTCCCAGGTGTCGGTGGGGATGTTGCATTTTATCAGGGAGGCTTTGAGGGTGTCCTTGTAACGTTTCCTCTGTCCACCTGGGGCTCGCTTGCCATGTAGGAGTTTCGAGTAGAGCATTTGTTTTGGGAGTCTTGTGTCTGGCATGCGGACAATGTGGCCTGCCCAACGGAGCTGGTCGAGTATGGTCAGTGCTTCGATGCTGGGGATGTTAGCCTGGATGAGGACGCCAATGTTGGTGCGTCTGTCCTCCCAGGGGATTTTCAGGATCTTGCAGAGACATCGTTGGTGGTATTTCTCCAGGGATTTGAGGTGCCTACTGTACATGGTCCATCCACAGTCGGACCTGTTCTGAAGTGTCATTCTCCTGTGACTCAGAAAATGTAAACAGGGAAAGAAATTGGTTCTGAAAAAAGTTAGTAGAACTCAAGGTGGGTCAGTCATTGAGCTCTGATGACAAGAGCTGAGACTGTTGAAAGACGTTGGACAGGTGATAGAAGAGGCTCTGGCCATAATTTGCAAATCTTTCTTAGATATGCAAATTGTGCCATCGGACTGGAGATGAGACAAAGGGGGAAAACCTCGGGAGCTAACTTTTGCAAGTAGAAATATTAGCGCAGGCGCTAATCTTTTTATACTTCAAAAAAATTTAAGGGGTAGCGTTCCAGGAAGGAGCTCAATCAGACGCTGCACTTCCCCCCTGGAGTGCAGCGGGCAGCAGGCGGGGTGGTAGGTGAGCAGCGTTGCACACTGGGCCGGGCAGCACTCCCGCGTTGGGAAGCTCCTTCCCTCCTTTAAAGGGAAAGTCCATCGCTGCAGGCGCTGCAAAATAAAACACTGACCTTCTCCCCGACGGCCCCATCAGCCCGATGCACGGGCGCAGAGAGCCGGGCGGATCGATCGCGGGCAAAGCGCGGCAACAAACACGAGAGCGAGCGGGTAGATTTTCTTGAACGTACCTCGGCCGCCTCGCCTTGAATCATTGCCCCCGAAGCGCCCAGCCTGCCGATGGATGCCTCCGCCGATGCTGCAGGAGGCGGGTACACAAGTTCGGGTCGGGGGCACTGCCTGGGCGACGCGCAGGGCGATGACGTCACAAACTCCGGGCGAAGGAGATCGGGGCGCAACGTACTATCGCCGCCGCAAACCTCCCGCCGAATATGGCGGGAATCGATCCCGCCGCGCTCAGTCGCTACGTGCTGAGCGACCCGTTAGCGCCCCCCGGAGGCGATACAGGAGGCGCCAAGGTTGCCAATCTTGGCCAAAGTAACAGTCTTGTTAGTCTAGCATCAGTTGTGGGCAAACAAGTACACTGAGTGAGCATGGGTTCATCAAGGACAATCAGCACTGATTTATTAAAGACAATAGAGTTTTTGAAGAATTCCAGCAGCCTGTTTTATACTCCGTCACATTTTGTTTTCCATTAACTTCAAGGGAAAAGAAAATCAGGTGGACTGTAAAACCGACTATATATTAGCATATTTGTTTTGTTATTGAGGGATAAATATTGGCCAGGACACCGGGGATAACTCCCCTGCTCTTCAAAATAATGACATGGGATCTTTTACATCTGCCTGAGAGGAGCAGACAGGGCCTCGGTTTAACATCTCATCCAAAAGACGGCACCTCCAACAGTGCGTCGCTCCCTCAGCACTGCACTGGGAGTGTCAGCCTAGATTTTTGTGCTCAATCCCTGGAGTGGGGCTTGAACCCATGACCTTCTGACTCAGAGGCGAGTGTGCTGCCCACTGAGCCACAGCTGACAGTGACAATGACCACGATGGACCAAATGGCCTTGTCTGTCCTGCAAACTTCTATGATAGATAGTAACACTATCGTGCCTTTTACTCTGAAGCATTTGAAAGTGCTTCACGCAACGAATTATATTTCGAATTGCAATTACCATTATTATAAGTCCTGACTTTTCTATTTTTACAGAACATTAAAACTAATCAGCAACAGCTACTTCAAGATTCAGCCATACATCATGTGAATGATTTCTTTTTATTACTTCCTGCATCATCACCATTTGTTTCATGTGTCATTAACGTCGGTTTTATAACGGCATGTTTAGCCTGATGATAGCCAATTGTTTTTCTAGCATCATTAGGCCTAATTGTAAGTGACTGTATTTCATCACAATGTGACATTAATGGGGCCAATGTAGGACGTGCAGCTTGTCACTGATCAAATGCCTGTGAAGGAGCCCATACCAAGGGCTCGCCTCTCTCCAGTGCAGGGAACGCATTCGGGTTTGTTTTGTAAACTTTTTTTTTCTCCCCCAACGCTCGAGAACTGGGAATGGGATGGTTAGAAGGGGAAGGGAATGGGAGATTTTCCAATGTTTGAAACAAAAAGAATAAATGACAAGAGGTATGTAAAATATTACGAGTGAGGATACTGGCGTGCAACATGAATAAAACTGAATTGCAACAATAATTATTATGGGAACTCTCACATCACAGGCGGTCCCTCGAACGAGGATGACTTGCTTCCATATGAGTTCACAGATGTTTCGATGAAGGACTGGATGTTCCAGTCCTGAATTCCAGTTGAAAGGTGGAAGATGCCTGTGCGTGGATTTTTTTAACGTGGGGTGGCCGTTGCACACCAGCCACCACACGGGCTCGACAGAGCTAGGTCTTGGTCCAGTGGCAAGGGTTAACCAGGACAACTGGAGACCAGCTCTGCTGCACGGACCCAGTGTGCTCACATATCGCAGTGTGGGCTGGGCCCGTGCTGCCCCTGGGCCCTCGCCTCTTCAGGGCCCCCCAGTGCAATTCTGATAAACACAAACACCGTCAGACTCTTAGCTAGTTATTATTCAGAGTTAATTTATAGTGAAATCATGGGAGGGGGAAATTCAACTTCAGAGGGAGCATAAGATGGGCGATAGCAGATTGAGCGGCCATTAGAGTCCCCAATCAAATGTCCTTTCCATTGACTTCATCCCCACCACCCCTCCGGACCAGACTTGGCCCCAGCACACCACCCCCTCCGGACCAGACTTGGCCCCACCACCCCTCTGGACCAGACTTGGTCTCAGCACCTGTCCCCCTCCGGACCAGACTTGGTCTCAGCACTCCTCCCCCTCCGGACCAGACTTGGCCCCAGCACACCTCCCCCCCCCCGGACCAGACTTGGTCTCAGCACCCCTCCCCCTCCGGACCAGACTTGGCCCTAGCACACCTCTGGTTTGATTAGGGCAGGGAAAATGGAGTACGAGAAGAAACTTGCAGGGAACATTAAGACGGATTGCAAAAGTTTCTATAGATATGTAAAGAGAAAAAGGTTAGTAAAGACAAACGTAGGTCCCCTGCAGTCAGAATCAGGGGAAGTCATAATGGGGAACAAAGAAATGGCGGACCAATTGAACAAGTACTTTGGTTCGGTATTCACTGAGGAGGACACAAACAACCTTCCGGATATAAAAGGGGTCGGAGGGTCTAGTAAGGAGGAGGAACTGAGGGAAATCCTTATTAGTCGGGAAATTGTGTTGGGGAAATTGATGGGATTGAAGGCCGATAAATCCCCAGGGCCTGATGGACTGCATCCCAGAGTACTTAAGGAGGTGGCCTTGGAAATAGTGGATGCATTGACAGTCATTTTCCAACATTCCATTGACTCTGGATCAGTTCCTATGGAGTGGAGGGTAGCCAATGTAACCCCACTTTTTAAAAAAGGAGGGAGAGAGAAAACAGGGAATTACAGACCGGTCAGCCTGACATCGGTAGTGGGTAAAATGATGGAATCAATTATTAAGGATGTCATAGCAGTGCATTTGGAAAGAGGTAATATGATGGGTCCAAGTCAGCATGGATTTGTGAAAGGGAAATCATGCTTGACAAATCTTCTGGAATTTTTTGAGGATGTTTCCAGTAGAGTGGACAAGGGAGAACCAGTTGATGTGGTATATTTGGACTTTCAGAAGGCTTTCGACAAGGTCCCACACAAGAGATTAATGTGCAAAGTTAAAGCACATGGGATTGGGGGTAGTGTGCTGACATGGATTGAAAACTGGTTGTCCAACAGGAAGCAAAGAGTAGGAGTAAATGGGGACTTTTCAGAATGGCAGGCAGTGACTAGTGGGGTACCGCAAGGTTCTGTGCTGGGGCCCCAGCTGTTTACACTGTACATTAATGATTTAGACGAGGGGATTAAATGTAGTATCTCCAAATTTGCGGATGACACTAAGTTGGGTGGCAGTGTGAGCTGCAAGGAGGATTCTATGAGGCTGCAGAGCGACTTGGATAGGTTAGGTGAGTGGGCAAATGCATGGCAGATGAAGTATAATGTGGATAAATGTGAGGTTATCCACTTTGGTGGTAAAAACAGAGAGACAGACTATTATCTGAATGGTGACAGATTAGGAAAAGGGGAGAGAGGTGCAAAGAGACCTGGGTGTCATGGTACATCAGTCATTGAAGGTTGGCATGCAGGTACAGCAGGCGGTTAAGAAAGCAAATGGCATGTTGGCCTTCATAGCGAGGGGATTTGAGTACAGGGGCAGGGAGGTGTTGCTACAATTGTACAGGGCCTTGGTGAGGCCACACCTGGAGTATTGTGTACAGTTTTGGTCTCCTAACCTGAGGAAGGACATTCTTGCTATTGAGGGAGTGCAGCGAAGGTACCAGACTGATTCCCGGGATGGCGGGACTGACATATCAAGAAAGACTGGATCAACTGGGCTTGTATTCACTGGAGTTCAGAAGAATGAGAGGGGACCTCATAAAAACATTTAAAATTCTGACGGGGTTAGACAGGTTAGATGCAGGAAGAATGTTCCCAATGTTGGGGAAGTCCAGAACCAGGGGACACAGTCTAAGGATAAGGGGGAAGCCATTTAGCACCAAGATGAGGAAGAATTTCTTCACCCAGAGAGTGGTGAACCTGTGGAATTCTCTGCCACAGAAAGTTGTTGAGGCCAATTCACTAAATATATTCAAAAAGGAGTTAGATGAAGTCCTTACTACTAGGGGAATCAAGGGGTATGGTGAGAAAGCAGGAATGGGGTACTGAAGTTGCATGTTCAGCCATGAACTCATTGAATGGCGGTGCAGGCTAGAAGGGCCGAATGGCCTGCTCCTGCACCGATTTTCTATGTTTCTATGTTTCTACCTCCGGACCAGGCTTGGTCCCAGCACCAGAGCACTGAGCTCGAGCAGGGTAAACCTCATGCAGCATTTTCTTAGGTGCACGAGAGTTCCTGTAGTATCTGGGAACTGTGCAATTGTCCATAACAAAGCAGCTAACATTGGAGCTTGCACCAAGCCTGAGGAAAACAACACTACTGAGACGATTCTAGTGCATTCTGAAAGGACAGGTAGAGCGTTAAAATAGCGTTTTCTTGTTTTAACAGTGGATGGTTGCAAACCAGCTTCTTGTGGTATAACAACGAGACAAATGGAAACATTCAAATAGATGTGCAGTTTTAATATTTGACATGCAACATTATGCCTACAGGAACATACAGATCATCCAGTTCAGATTTTACCACAGCAATACATTTCTTTCCACTTATATAGGTTTGGAGATGTGTCTTCTCACTGAACATGGGGAAGAGCTTTGTGAGTGTCACCGTGTTTAGCTTTCAGTGAAGCACATGGCAAATGGTGATTGCTGTCACCTTGTTGGTTTGTGGGAAAGCAATATTTTGAAAGCTCTGGTGAAATCAAGCTCTGGTGAAATCATCCTCGGTCGCCTGCGAGCTGTGGCGTGGGGAGGCATGGGGAATGTGACACCATAGCCAAGAGAATAAGTGATTGGCTGGTGGATTGGTGAGTATTTAATCTTTATCTTTTTCTTCTATGATCGGTAAGGAACCTTTGGCGTTGTTTTCAGTTAGGTTAATTTAAGGGTTAAGTCATAGCAGCCCAGACCCGTGTCATGCTCCTCTTGTGCTATGTGGGAAGTCAGGAACGCTTCCAGTGTCCCTGATGACTACACGTGCAGGAGGTGTATCCAGCTGCAGCTCCTGACAGACCGCATTGCGGCACTGGAGCTGCGCATGGATTGACTCTGGAGCATCCGCGATGCTGAGGATGTCGTGAATAGCCCATTTAGTGAGTTGGTCACACGTGAGGTAAAGGTTACAAGCCAGACAGGGAATGGGTGACCATCAGGCAGAGCAGTGGAAGGAAGGTAGTGCAGGGGTCCTCTGCGGTCATCTCCCTCCAAAACAGATACACCACCTTGGGTACTGTTGGGGGAGATGACTCATCAGGAGAAGGCAGCAGGAGCCAAGTCCATGGCACCAGGGGTGGCTCTGCTGCACAGGAGGGCAGGAAAAAGAGTGGGAGAGCGATAGTGATTGGGGATTCTATTGTAAGGGGAATAGATAGGAGTTTCTGCGGCTGCAAAAGAGACTCCAGGATGGTATGTTGCCTCCCTGGTGCAAGGGTCAAGGATGTCTCGGAGCGGCTGCAGCGCATTCTGCGGGCGGGGGGGCTGGGGCGGTGAACAGCCAGCTGTAGTGGTACACATAGGTACCAACAATATAGGTAAAAAACGGGATGAGTCCTACAAGCTGAATTTAGGGAGTTAGGTGTTAAATTAAAAAGTAGGACCTCAAAGGTAGTAATCTCAGGATTGCTACCAGTGCCACATGCTAGTCAGAGTAGGAATCGCAGGATAGCTCAGATGAATGCGTGGCTTGAGGAATGGTGCAAGGGGGAGGGATTCAAATTCTTGGGACATTGGAACCGGTTCTCGGGGAGGTGGGACCAGTACAAACCGGACGGTCTGCACCTGGGCAGGACCAGAACCAATGTACTCGGCGGAGTGTTTGCTAGTGCTGTTGGGGAGGGGTTAAACTAATATGGCAGGGGGATGGGAATCTACGCAGGGAGGCAGAGGGAAGGAAAAAGGGGGCAGAAGCAAAAGGTAGGAAGGAGAAAAGCAAGAGTGGAGGGCAGAGAAATCAAGGTCAAAATCAAAAAGGGCCACATTACAACATAATTCTAAAAGGACAAATTGTGTTAAAAAAACAAACCTGAAGGCTCTGAGTCTCAATGCGAGGAGCATTCGTAATAAGGTGGATGAATTGACTGCGCAGAGAGCTGTTAATGGATATGATGTAATTGGGATTACTGAGACATGGCTCCAGGGTAACCAAGGCTGGGAACTCAACATCCTGGGGTATTCAATATTCAGGAAGGACAGGCAGAAAGGAAAAGGAGGTGAGGTAGCGTTACTGGTTAAAGAGGAGATTAATGCAATAGTAAGGAAGGACATTAGCGTGGATGATGTGGAATCTATATGGGTAGAGCTGCGAAACACCAAAGGACAGAAAACGTTAGTGGGAGTTGTGTACAGACCTCCAAACAGCAGTCGGGAGGTTGGGGAGGGCATCAAACAGGAAATTAGGGACGCGTGCAATAAGGGTACAGTAGTTATCATGGGTGACTTTAAACTGCATATTGACTGGGCTAACCAAACTGGTAGCAATACTGTGGAGGAGGATTTCCTGGAGTGTATAAAGGACGGTTTTCTAGACCAATATGTCGAGGAACCAGCTAGAGAGCAGCCATCCGAGACTGGGTCTTGTGTAATGAGAGAGGATTAATTAGCAATCTGGCCCCTTGGGGAAGAGTGAACATAATATGGTAGAATTCTTCATTAAGATGGAGAATGACACAGTTAATTCAGAGACTAGGGTCCTGAACTTAAAGAAAGGAAACTTCCGACGGTATGAGACATGAATTGACTAGGATAGACTGGAGAATAATACTTAAAGGGTTGACGGTGGATAGGCAATGGCAGACATTTAAATATCACATGGATGAACTGCAACAATTATACATCCCTGTGTGGCGTAAGAATAAAAAAGGGAAGGTGGCTCAACCGTGGCTAACAAGGGAAATTAGGGAAAGTGTTAAATCCAAGGAAGAGGCATAAAAATTGGCCAGAAAAAGCAGCAAACCGGAGGACTGGGAAAAATTTAGAATTCAGCAGAGGAGGACTAAGGGTTTAATTAAGAGGGGGAAAATAGAGTATGAGAGTAAGCTTGCAGAGAACATAAAAACGGACTGCAAAAGCTTCTATAGATATGTGAAGAGAAAAAGATTAGTGAAGACTAATGTAGGTCCCTTGCAATTATAATCAGGGGAATTCATAATGGGGAACATGGAAATGGCAGACCAATTGAACAAATACTTTGGTTCTGTCTTCACTAAGGAAGAATGAATAACCTCCCAAAAATACTAGGGGACCAAGGGTCTAGCGAGAAGGGGGAACTGAGGGAAATCCTTATTAGTCAGGAAATGGTGTTAGGGAAATTGAAGGGACTGAAGGCCGATAAATCCCCAGGGCCTCATAGTCTGCATCCCAGAGTACTTAAGGAAGTGGCCCTAGAAATAGTAGATGCATT
Source organism: Pristiophorus japonicus (assembly GCF_044704955.1). Classification (NCBI taxonomy): domain Eukaryota; kingdom Metazoa; phylum Chordata; class Chondrichthyes; family Pristiophoridae; genus Pristiophorus; species Pristiophorus japonicus. The sequence continues at coordinate 3,044,026 of NC_091986.1, forward strand.
GGTGGTCATTTTCCAAAATTCCATGGAGTCTGGTTCAGTTCCTATGGATTGGAGGGTAGCTAATGTAACCCCACTTTTTAAAAAAGGAGGGAGGGAGAAAATAGGGAATTATAGACTGGTTAGCCTGACATCGGTAGTGGGGAAAATGTTGGAATCAATTATTAAAGATGTAATAGCAGCGCATTTGGAAAGCAGTGACAGGGTCAGTCCAAGTCAGCATGGATTTATGAAAGGGAAATCATGCTTGACAAATCTTCTAGAGTTTTTTGAGGATTTAACTAGTAGAGTGGATAAGGGAGAACCAGTAGATGTGGTGTATTTTGACTTTCAAAAGGCTTTTGACAAGGTCCCACACAACAGATTAGTGTGCAAAATTAAGGCACATGGTATTGGGGGTAATATATTGATGTGGATAGAGAACTGGTTGGCGGACAGGAAGCAAGGAATGGGAATAAATGGGTTCTTTTCAGAATGGCAAGCAGTGACTAGTGGGGTGCCACAGGGGTCAGTGCTGGGACCTCAGCTATTTACAATATACATTAATGATTTGGACGAAGGAATTGAATGTAATATCTCCAAGTTTGCAGATGACACTAAGCTGGGTGGCAGTGCGAGCTGTGAGGGGGACGCTAAGAGGCTGCAAGGTGACTTGGACAGGTTAGGTGAATGGGCAAATGCATGACAGATGCAGTATAATGTGGATAAATGTGAGGTTATCCACTTTGGTAGCAAAAACAGGAAGGCAGATTATTAATTGAATGGTGACAGATTGGTAAAAGGGGAGGTGGAACGAGACCTGGGTGTCATGGTACATCAGTCATTGAAGGTTGGCATGCAGGTGTAACAGGCAGTAAAGAAAGAAAATGGCATGCTGGCCTTCATAGCGAGAGGATTTGAGCATAGCAGCAGGGAGGTCTTACTGCAGTTGTACAGGGCCTTGGTGAGACCACACCTTGAGTATTGTGTGCAATTTTGGTCTCCTAATCTAAGGGAGGACATTCTTGCTATTGAGGGAGTGCAGAGAAGGTTCACCAGACAGATTCCCGAGATGGTAGGACTGACATATGAAGAAAGACTGATCGACTAGGCTTATATTCAGTGGAATTTAGAAGAATGAGAGGTGATCTCATCGAAACATATAAAATTCTGACGGGACTGGACAGGTTAGATGTGGGAAGAATGTTCCCGTTGTTGGTGAAATTCAGAACCACGGGTCACAGTCTCAGGATAAGTGGTAAGCCATTTAGGACCGAGATGAGGAGAAACTTCTTCACTCAGAGAGTGGTGAACCTGTGGAATTCTCTACCACAGAAAGTTGTTGAGGCCAATTCACTAAATATATTCAAAAGGGAGTTAGATGTGGCCCTTACGGCTAAAAGGATCAAGGGGTATGGAGAGAAAGCAGGAAAGGGGTACTGAGAGAATGATCAGCCATGATCTTATTGAATAGTGGTGCAGGCTCAAAGGGCCGAATGGCCTACTTCTGCACCTATTTTCTATGTTTCTATGTTATTGGCACTCTGGGTTGACCGCTGAGACCAGTGAGCAGAAGGTTCCAATCGGCTGCAAACCACACTACATTAGCTTTACTGTTGATAGCCTTGGGGAAGCTGGAATTAATGGTGCTATTTGATTGTACTAGCTAAATTACTTCAACATCTGCTACTTGAGTGCAGGTGCCAGCATACAACCCACACTTTGTTCCAATAATCACCTCAGCATATATAATTTAAACACACTGTGGATAAATTATGCTTCTTCTGAGCCAGAGCTGTAACTACTCCAAGTTCATATCGGACAGAAAATTCCTCTAAGGATAAAAAGTCTAAATACAACACATGAGCCAGAACAGCGAGAGATGCTGGCAGAGAGCGACCCTCATTAGATGAACATTTTAAGGTGCTGTAATTGAAAGTGAATCAGTTTGGATTCAATGGATCACATTGGGCGGATTGCATCATCAATTGGAACCGTGGTCAACCTTCGAGCGTGATCGGGGCCCAGGAGAGGCGTGAGTTCGGGGCCAGGGGCCCAGGGGCAGCACGGGCCCAGCCCACACTGCGATATGTGTGCGCACTGGGTCCGTGCAGCAGAGCTGGTATCCAGTCATCCTGGTTAACCCTTGCCACTGGACCAAGACCTAGCTCTGACAAGCCCCGTGTGGTGGCTGGTGTGCAACGGTCACCCCACGTTAAAAAAATCCACGCACAGACATCTACCACCCTTCAACATGTAGTTCGGGATCTGGAATATCATTGAAACACTTGTGAATGCATCCTTTTTGGCGTGGAAGCAAGTCATCCTCACTTCGAGGGATTGCCTCTGATGATGATGAGATCTTCGATTTATGCTATTCTCTGTGTTTACAAACGGTTAAAACATTCTGTGGATTTCAAACAAAACCTATACAAGGCTGAATGTCTGTTGTAAAAATCTGCAAAACTGTGACATGTACATGGTTCTGACTAAAGTCATGGATTTTATGGGTCTTCCTAAATAAACCTCTCTCTGATGAACCATTGTGGATGCTCCTGAGAATTCCACAGTCGGGTGATTTTCTGGCTGACCCAATGAATTGCTGCAAGAGAAACAAATACAGTAATTGGATGGTTCCTGAGCTGTCGGTATGGAACTCAGTGAGTCATGCTTTTCGCAACGAGGGGTGACTTTTTAAAGGGTGTTCACAGCTTGCTTTCTGTGAAAAGACTGCAGCTGTAGTTCAGATGAAGTTCATTGTTGTGCCTCAAAACATGATTGTATCATCATCACCATCATAGGCGGTCCCTCATATCGAGGATGACTTGCTTCCACGCCAAAAAGGGATGAGTTCACAGGTGTTCCAATGAAGGACCTAATATTCCAGATCTCGAACTACATGTTGAAGGGTGGAAGATGCCTGTGCGTGGATTTTTTTTAACGTGGGGTGACCGTTGCACATCAGCCACCACACGGGACTTCACAGAGCTCGGTCTTGGTCCAGTGGCAAGGGTTATTACCCAGGACGACTGGAGACCAGCTCTGCTGCATGGACCAAGTGAGCACATATATCGCAGTGTGGGCTGACCCGTGCTGTCCCTGGGCCCCTGGCCCTGAACTCACGCCCCCCCCCGGGCCCCGATCACATCACTTCACAGTCTCTCGACGCTCCTTCGCCCCGACCTCGCCGCTCCTGCCCACGCTCCATTCACCGACCTGAACCTTGATGACGTCACTCTTCACTCCTGCACCAGCTCGCGCTGTACCTTGTAGCAGTATGCTGCCACGCTGCCCATGGCCACCGCACCTCTGCTCCTTTTATGACCCCGACCTGCCGCTGGTGTTCTCACGCAGGTCGGGGCCTCCATGCTGCTCCGATTGGGTACAGGTTGCCTGGTGTCCTCCACCGCCGAAAGCCAAGGAGTCCATGTCTCCTTTTATGAAGAACATATGATCACCTGTCCATTGTTGTGTACGCATAATGTGTACAAAGACCACAGAGACCAAAGAATGTCACCAGGTGCTGCTGTAGTAACACTCCCACCTCGGAGTCAAAACACCGTGGCTTCAAGTCCCATTCCAGAGCTTTGAGCATATAACCTCGGCTGACACTCCAGTGCAGTACTGTTGGACCTCGTCGTCGATGTCTGGTCTTGTTGACAGTAGGCTCCAGAGGTTCCACGTTGTCCAAGGCCTCATCGTGGATTTTGCGCAGCGAGAGCAGGTTGGCAGATGACTTTTCGAAGTCCAACACCATCTCCAGTGTGCCAGCACAGCCTTCGGTCACCTGAGGAAGAGAGTGTTTGAAGACCAGGACCTCAAACCCAGCTCCATGCTCATGGTCTACAGAGCAGCAGTGATACGCCCCTCCTATATGGCTCAGAGACATGGACTATGTAAGTAAGTGCCTCAAAGCACTGGAGAAGTACCACCAGCGCTGCCTCCGCAAGATCCTGCAAATCCATTGGCAGGATAGATTCACCAAGAACATAAGAACATAAGAATTAGGAACAGGAGTAGGCCATCTAGCCCCTCGAGCCTGCTCCGCCATTCAACAAGATCATGGCTGATCTGGCCGTGGACTCAGCTCCACTTACCCGCCTGCTCCCCATAACCCTTAATTCCCTTATTGGTTAAAAATCTATCTATCTGTGACTTGAATACATTCAATGAGCTAGCCTCAACTGCTTCCTTGGGCAGAGAATTCCACAGATTCACAACCCTCTGGGAGAAGAAATTCCTTCTCAACTCGGTTTTAAATTGGCTCCTCCGTATTTTGAGGTTGTGCCCCCTAGTTCTAGTCTCCCCGATCAGTGCAAACAACCTCTCTGCCTCTATCTTGTCCATCCCTTTCATTATTTTAAATGTTTCTATAAGATCACCCCTCTTCCTTCTGAACTCCAACGAGTAAAGACCCAGTCTACTCAATCTATCATCATAAGGTAACCCCCTCATCTCTGGAATCAGCCTCGTGAATCGTCTCTGTACCCCCTCCAAAGCCAGTATATCCTTCCTTAAGTAAGGTGACCAAAACTGCATGCAGTACTCCAGGTGCGGCCTTACCAATACCCTATACAGTTGCAGCAGGACCTCCCTGCTTTTGTATTCCATCCCTCTCGCAATGAAGGCCAACATTCCATTCGCCTTCCTGATTACCTGCACCTGCAAACTAACTTTTTGGGATTCATGCACAAGGAGGCACCGGAGGGACTGGAGTGCATCATCACGCCCGGCAACCAAATTTTAATTTGATTTTATGTTTTAAAGTTTAATTTGTTTTAATTGCCGGTGCTTTTAGTGTCCCCCTTCCCTTTTATAGGGGGCACTAGAAAAAATGTGATTTTAGTGCCCAAAAAAAACCCCCAAAAAAAAGAAAAACACAAAAAAAAACAAAAAAAGGAAAAAAAAGGGCCTTGTAAATGTCTCGTGTGTCATCCAGGTCGGGTGGCACGGTTTAATGTTTTATGTTTTGCAGGTAGACTCTAAAAGAGTTTCATGCACAAGGAGGCACCGGAGGGACTGGAGTGCATCATCACGCCCGGCAACCAAATTTTAATTTGATTTTATGTTTTAAAGTTTAATTTGTTTTAATTGCCGGTGCTTTTAGTGTCCCCCTCCCCTTTTATAGGGGGCACTGGAAAAAATTTGATTTTAGCGCCCCCAAAAAAAAAACAAAAAAAGAAAAAAAAAAGGGGCCTTGTAAATGTCTGCTGTGTCATCCAGGGCGGGTGGCACGGTTTAATGTCTTTTTATGTTCACAGATAAACTCAAAAAGAGTTTCATGCACAAGGAGGCACCAGAGGGACTGGAGTGCGTCATCACGCCCGGCAACCAAATTTTAATTTGATTTTACGTTTTAAAGTTTAATTTGTTTTAATTGCCGGTGCTTTTAGTGTCCCCCTTCCCTTTTATAGGGGGCACTGTAAAAAATGTGATTTTAGTGCCCAAAAAAAAACCAAAAAAAAAAGAAAAACACAAAAAAAAAACCAAAAAAAGGAAAAAAAAGGGCCTTGTAAATGTCTGGTGTGTCATCCAGGGCGGGTGGCACGGTTTAATGTTTTATGTTTTGCAGGTAGACTCTAAAAGAGTTTCATGCACAAGGAGGCACCGGAGGGACTGGAGTGCATCATCACGCCCGGCAACCAAATTTTAATTTGATTTTACGTTTTAAAGTTTAATTTGTTTTAATTGCCGGTGCTTTTAGTGTCCCCCTCCCCTTTTATAGGGGGCACTGGAAAAAATGTGATTTTAGCGCCCCAAAAAAAAACCAAAAAAAAGAAAAACACAAAAAAAAAAACACAAAAAAGGAAAAAAAAAGGGCCTTGTAAATGTCTGCTGTGTCATCCAAGGCGGGTGGCACGGTTTAATGTTTTTTGTTTTACAGGTAGACTCTAAAAGAGTTTCATGCACAAGGACCCCCAGGTCCCTCTGCACCGCAGCATGTTGTAATTTCTCCCCATTCAAATAATATTCCCTTTTACTGTTTTTTTTCCAAGGTGGATGACCTCACATTTTCCGACATTGTATTCCATCTGCCAAACCTTAGCCCATTCGCTTAACCTATCTAAATCTCTTTGCAGCCTCTCTGTGTCCTCTACACAACCCGCTTTCCCACTAATCTTTGTGTCATCTGCAAATTTTGTTACACTACACTCTGTCCCCAACATCGGTGTTCTCACTCAAGCCAACATCCCCAGCATCGAAGCACTGACCACGCTCGATCAGCTCTGATGGACAGGCCACATTGTCCACATGCCCGATACAAGACTCCCAAAACAAGCGCTCTACTCAGAGCTCCGCCACGGCAAGGGAGTCCCAGGTGGGCAGAGGAAACGCTTCAAGGACACCCTCACAGCTTCCTTGAAAAAGTGCAACATCCCCACCGAGACCTGGGAATCCCTGGCCCAAGATCGCTCAAAGTGGAGGAGAAGCATCCGGGAAGGGGCCGAACTCCTCGAGTCTCTGCGCCGGGAGCACCCGGAAGTCAAGCGCAAACAGCGGAAGGAGCGCACGGCAACCCAAGCCTCCCCACCCACCCGTCCCTCCAACCATCGCCTGCCCCACCTGTGACAGAGACTGTAGGTCCCACATTGGACTCATCAGTCACCTGACAACTCTGATTCGTGTCGAAGCAAGTCATCCTCGACTCCGAGGGACTGCCGAAGAAGAAGAAGTAGTACTGAGGGAGGTGCTGTCTTTCGGATAAGATGTTAAACCAAGGCCCTCTCAGAAGGACATAAAATATCTCATGGCTCTATTGCAAAGGTGTCCTGGGGCCAATATTCATCCCTCAACTAACATTACTAAAACAGATTATCTAGTCATCACCACATTGCTGTTTGTGGGACCTTGCTGTATGCAAATTCTTTGCCATGTTTAACAGTAACTCGCTGGAGTCATACCGAGCACAAAGGAAGATGGTTGTGATTGTTGGAGGTCAATCATCTCAGCCCCAGGACATTGCTGCAGGAGTTCCTCAGGGCAGTGTCCTAGGCCCAACCATCTTCAGCTGCTTCATCAATGACCTTCCCTCCATCATAAGGTCAGAAGTGGGGATGTTCGCTGATGATTGCACAGAGTTCAGTTCCATTCGCAACCCCTCAGATAATGGAGCAGTCCATGCCCACATACAGCAAGACCTGGACAACATTCAGGCTTGGGCTGATAAGTGGCAAGTAACATTCGCACCACACAAGTGCCAGGCAATGACCATCTCCAACAAGAGAGAGTCTAACCACCGTCCCTTAACATTCAACGGCATTACCATCGCCGAATCCCCCACCATCAACATCCTGGGGGTCACCATTGACCAGAAACTTAACTGGACCAACCACATAAATACTGTGGCTACAAGAGCAGGTCAGAGGCTGGGTATTCTGCGGCGAGTGTCTCACCTCCTGACTCCCCAAAGCCTTTCCACCATCTACCAGACACAATTCAGGAGTGTGATGGAATACTCTCCACTTGTCTGGATGAGTGCAGCTCCAACAACACTCAAGAAGCTTGACACCATCCAGAACAAAGCATCCCACTTGATTGGCATCCCATCCACCACCTTAAACATTCACTCCCTCCACCATCACCGGCGCCCCCTGGCTGCAGTGTGTACCATCTACAAGATGCACTGCAGCAACTCACCAAGGATTCTTCAACAGCACCTCCCAAACCCACAACCTCTACCACCTAGAAGGACAAGGGCAGCAGGCGCATGAGAACACCACCACCTCCACGTTCCCCTCCAAGTCACACACCATCCTGACTTGGAAATATATCACCGTTCCTTCATCGTCGCTGGGTCACAATCCTGGAACTCCTTCCCTAACAGCACTGTGGGAGCACCTTCACCACACGGACTGCAGCGGTTCAAGAAGGCGGCTCACCACCACCTTCTCAAGGGGCAATTAGGGATGGGCAATAAATGCCGGCCTGGCCAGCAACACCCACATCCCAGGAACAAATTTTTTTAAACTACATATTTTAAAAAGTACTTCTCTGGCTGTAAAGTCCTGTGGTGGAGAAAGGCAGTATTAATATGCAAGTCTTATGTGCCAACCACACTCTGAGTTATCAGAGCTGAAACTGTTAACCCTGCTGCAACTATTAAATGCTCCAATCTGAAAGGATCTGTTGTAAATTGTTTTGATTTCCAGTCAGATCGTCAGATAATCACACTGCCCGTCAGAAAAATTCATCACTCTTGTTTCTCCCTCTTCCAGTTTGCCTCCAGAGAGTTACACAGCCATCTGGTGTGCTGTTGAATTGGTGGCATATTTACTGATCCCTGTAAGGGTAAAATCCATGCAAAAAGCACTGTATCCAATTGCCTCTCATTTCACTCCAATATTGCAGATTACAGACAGCACCTCCTCTGCCGAGCATTTCCCCACAAATCACCCACTGAATTTACTTCCAATCTTTGCTGAAACTGGTTCAAATATCAGACGGACATGGATTGCATATTTGCCAAAACCCTGCCTTCGACTCTCGGCATTACATGGATTCAACGTTCCATCGGTGTGTCCGCACTGCTCTCTGCCAGTCCCATGCAGCCTGAATCAGACTGACAGCCCAAACAATAAATGAGGGGGAACACTGCATGGAACCCACCCTGTCTACCCTGTGCCACCACATGTACGTTCTCAACCTCTGTCTTCAGCAGCAGCAACAACGTGTATTTATATAGCGCCTTTAACATAGTGAAATGTCCCAAGGCGCTTCACAGCGGTGTTATGGGATAAAACAATTTGGCTCCAAGCCGCATAAGGTGGGTCAAAGAGGGAGGTTTTAAGGAGCGTCTTAAAGGAGGAAAGAGAGGTAGAGAGGCGGAGAGGTTTACCAGAGCTTGGGGCCGAGGCAACAGAAGGCACGGCCACCGATGGTTGAGTGATTATAATCAGGGGTGTTCAAGAGGGCAGAATTAGAGGAGCGCAAATATTTTGGGGGGTTGTGGGGCTGGAGGAGATTACAGAGATAGGGAGGGGCGAGGGCCATGGAGGGATTTATAAACAAGGATGAGAATTTTGAAATCGAGGCGTTGTTTAACCGAGAGCCAATGTAGGTCAGCTCGATCAAAACTGCAGCTTTCTCTGTCCTTAGTTCAACATTGATCTTATTGGTAGTTCAACACTGAACATTGTTTCTCTCCCTTTCAGAACCAAAGTCCCGAAGTTCAAACAACTTTTGCCTGCCACTCAATTCTTCCCCTTCACTTTCTTCCCACACTATGGGGCTGAGATCCAGCTCACCACAAAGGCCGCTTACCGCCAGAAAGCAGCGGCCAGGCGGCGGGGTCGAGCGGCCGAGACTTCCCGTCCAATGGCCTCCGTCGGCGAAATTCACCTCGGGGATTTTTCTGGCGGTCCCCACTTCCGGCCCGTTGCTGCCGACCGTCCGAAGCACGTCATCAAAGCACGCACCGCCGATCTCCCACACCTCCATCCCACCCCCGCCAAATTTAGCTCCAAAAATCCATGACCCGCCGCGCGGTGCCCCCGACAGCTCTTTCTGTCGCTGGTCCTCGCTTCCACAGCAGCGCGGCGGCCCTCCATGGGGAGGGCGCACTGCCTCGGCCGCTATGTTATTATGCCCCCGGGTTCAGTCGGGCCGCCAACAGGCAGCTTGGGACCGCTGGCACGGCCGAAACTATCCCTGGTGGACCAGGGGACCGAAGTTTCTCAATGGCAATCTCTCTCCCCTTTAAGTGAAGGAGCGAGCGTGCTGACTTACACGTGTCGTGACGTTATAGCCGCTCGGCTGCTGACAGACAGCGGACGAGATTCCGTCCCGCCCCCACTCCCACCCCTCTACATTACTCACTGCCCCACTCCAGCCCCTCTACAGTACTCACTGCCCCACTCCCGCCCCTCTACAGTACTCACTGCCCCACTCCCGCCCCTCTACAGTACTCACTGCCCCACTCCAGCCCCTCTACAGTACTCACTGCCCCACTCCCACCCCTCTACAGTACTCACTGCCCTACTCCCACCCCTCTACAGTACTCACTGCCCCACTCCCACCCCTCTACAGCACTCACTGCCCCCACTCCCGCCCCTCTACAGTACTCACTGCCCCCACTCCCGCCCCTCTACAGTACTCACTGTCCCCACTCCCACCCCTCTACAGTACTCACTGCCCCACTCCCGCCCCTCTACAGTACTCACTGCCCCACTCCCGCCCCTCTACAGTACTCACTGCCCCCACTCCCACCCCTCTACAGTACTCACTGCCCCACTCCCACCCCTCTACAGTACTCACTGCCCCACTCCTGCCCCTCTACAGTACTCACTGCCCCACTCCAGCCCCTCTACAGTACTCACTGCCCCACTCCCGCCCCTCTACAGTACTCACTGCCCCACTCCCACCCCTCTACAGTACTCACTGCCCCCACTCCCACCCCTCTACAGTACTCACTGCCCCACTCCCGCCCCTCTACAGTACTCACTGCCCCACTCCCGCCCCTCTACAGTACTCACTGCCCCACTCCCGCCCCTCTACAGTACTCACTGCCCCACTCCCACCCCTCTACAGTACTCACTGCCCCACTCCAGCCCCTCTACAGTACTCACTGCCCCCACTCCCACCCCTCTACAGTACTCACTGCCCCCACCCCCGCCCCTCTACAGTACTCACTGCCCCCACTCCTGCCCCTCTACAGTACTCACTGCCCCACTCCAGCCCCTCTACAGTACTCACTGCCCCCACTCCTGCCCCTCTACAGTACTCACTGCCCCACTCCCACCCCTCTACAGTACTCACTGCCCCACTCCCACCCCTCTACAGTACTCACTGCCTCACTCCCACCCCTCTACAGTACTCACTGCCCCACTCCTGCCCCTCTACCCACTCCCACCCCTCTACAGTACTCACTGCCCCACTCCCACCCCTCTACAGTACTCACTGCCCCACTCCCACCCCTCTACAGTACTCACTGCCCCCACTCCTGCCCCTCTACAGTACTCACTGCCCCACTCCCGCCCCTCTACAGTACTCACTGCCCCCACTCCTGCCCCTCTACAGTACTCACTGCCCCACTCCCACCCCTCTACAGCACTCACTGCCCCCACTCCCGCCCCTCTACAGTACTCACTGCCCCACTCCCACCCCTCTACAGTACTCACTGCCCCACTCCCACCCCTCTACAGTACTCACTGCCCCACTCCCACCCCTCTACAGTACTCACTGCCCCACTCCCACCCCTCTACAGTACTTACTGCCCCACTCCAGCCCCTCTACAGTACTCACTGCCCCACTCCCGCCCCTCTACAGTACTCACTGCCCCACTCCCGCCCCTCTACAGTACTCACTGCCCCACTCCCACCCCTCTACAGTACTCACTGCCCCACTCCCGCCCCTCTACATTACTCACTGCCCCACTCCCACCCCTCTACAGTACTCACTGCCCCACTCCCACCCCTCTACAGTACTCACTGCCCCACTCCCACCCCTCTACAGTACTCACTGCCCCACTCCCACCCCTCTACAGTACTCACTGCCCCACTCCCGCCTCTCTACTGTACTCACTGCCCCACTCCCACCCCTCTACAGTACTCACTGCCCCACTCCTGCCCCTCTACAGTACTCACTGCCCCACTCCCACCCCTCTACAGTACTCACTGCCCCACTCCCGCCCCTCTACAGTACTCACTGCCCCACTCCCACCCCTCTACAGTACTCACTGCCCCACTCCCGCCCCTCTACAGTACTCACTGCCCCACTCCCGCCCCTCTACAGTACTCACTGCCCCACTCCCGCCCCTCTACAGTACTCACTGCCCCACTCCCACCCCTCTACAGTACTCACTGCCCCACTCCCGCCCCTCTACAGTACTCACTGCCCCACTCCCACCCCTCTACAGTACTCACTGCCCCACTCCCACCCCTCTACAGTACTCACTGCCCCACTCCCGCCCCTCTACAGTACTCACTGCCCCACTCCCACCCCTCTACAGTACTCACTGCCCCACTCCCACCCCTCTACAGTACTCACTGCCCCACTCCCACCCCTCTACAGTACTCACTGCCCCACTCCCGCCCCTCTACAGTACTCACTGCCCCACTCCCGCCCCTCTACAGTACTCACTGCCCCACTCCCGCCCCTCTACAGTACTCACTGCCCCACTCCCACCCCTCTACAGTACTCACTGCCCCACTCCCACCCCTCTACAGTACTCACTGCCCCACTCCCGCCCCTCTACAGTACTCACTGCCCCACTCCCACCCCTCTACAGTACTCACTGCCCCACTCCCGCCCCTCTACAGTACTCACTGCCCCACTCCCACCCCTCTACAGTACTCACTGCCCCACTCCCACCCCTCTACAGTACTCACTGCCCCACTCCCACCCCTCTACAGTACTCACTGCCCCACTCCCGCCCCTCTACAGTACTCACTGCCCCACTCCCACCCCTCTACAGTACTCACTGCCCCACTCCCACCCCTCTACAGTACTCACTGCCCCACTCCCGCCCCTCTACAGTACTCACTGCCCCACTCCCGCCCCTCTACAGTACTCACTGCCCCACTCCCGCCCCTCTACAGTACTCACTGCCCCACTCCCACCCCTCTACAGTACTCACTGCCCCACTCCCACCCCTCTACAGTACTCACTGCCCCACTCCCGCCCCTCTACAGTACTCACTGCCCCACTCCCACCCCTCTACAGTACTCACTGCCCCACTCCCACCCCTCTACAGTACTCACTGCCCCACTCCCACCCCTCTACAGTACTCACTGCCCCACTCCCGCCCCTCTACAGTACTCACTGCCCCACTCCTGCCCCTCTACAGTACTCACTGCCCCACTCCCGCCCCTCTACAGTACTCACTGCCCCACTCCCACCCCTCTACAGTACTCACTGCCCCACTCCCACCCCTCTACAGTACTCACTGCCCCACTCCCGCCCCTCTACAGTACTCACTGCCCCACTCCTGCCCCTCTACAGTACTCACTGCTCCACTCCCACCCCTCTACAGTACTCACTGCCCCACTCCCGCCCCTCTACAGTACTCACTGCCCCACTCCCACCCCTCTACAGTACTCACTGCCCCACTCCCACCCCTCTACAGTACTCACTGCCTCACTCCCGCCCCTCTACAGTACTCACTGCCCCACTCCCACCCCTCTACAGTACTCACTGCCCCACTCCCACCCCTCTACAGTACTCACTGCCCCACTCCCCGCCGCCCTCGGCTTCTCACAAGCATTTTAAAGATTCTGCCCTGCCCAGTCACTATTGGTCGAAACACGGGGTCAGGTGACTCAATGCCCCAGAGTGCAGTGCAGCCCGAGCTATCGATGGGGCCTTTTCTCCATCGCACCGCATGGTGGGAAGGTGGGGCTGCCATCGTTGCCTCCTTTCAACCGGCTCAGTCTGACAGGAGCGACTGACGCCACTGAGCTCGAGAAGGTATCTACAGTTGACCCGAATTTGTAACAGAAGTCAATAACAAAGGTAATCCATTCGAGATGAGTGAGAGTGGGTGGCACAGAGAGTTAGAACACTGGCCTTTTATATCTGAGAACTGCTTACAATCCAACCCAGATGTGTTGAAAGTGTCCTTGGGGGCGAGCTAACGTTAAACAACATGGGGTCGAAGTCCAGACTTGGCTGCAGTGTAGACACACTGCCTGCCCATTGCCACAACTCCCCCCGCAACCCCTCCTCCCCGGAATCACCTGATTTGCTGTGCACATCAGCCGATCATTTCTGCTCCTGAACAGACCAACAAGCTGCAGTGGAGTGCCAGTTAGAGCCCCTGGCTCACCAGCAAAATGTTCATGAAGCCCAAAGCTTAAAACGGTTTGTGCCCGCCGACTGTGACTTTGGACAGACACCGTGGGCACACTGCCAGCATTGCACCTGTACAGTGCCCAACCGGAAAGTCTTTCCCCCTCCCCAATGATTCACGATTGTGCGCAAAATTATCCGACCTCAAAGTGATTGTGGGTGGGGGGCAGGTAACAGAGAGGCACCACGGGGGGAGCTGCAATGGCTCATGGTTACCTCTCTGTTAGCTGTAAGGGTACAAAACAACATTAGAAATAGGAGCAGGAGTCGGCCATTTGGCCCCTCGAGTCTGCTCCACCATTCAATAAGATCACGGCTGATCTGATCTTGGCCTCAGCTCCACTTCCCTGCCCGCTCCCCATAACCCTCGACTCCCTTATCGCTCAAAAATCTGTCTATCTCCGCCTTAAATATATTCAATGACCCAGCCTCCACAGCTCTCTGGGGCAGAGAATTCCACAGATTTACAACCCTTTGAGAGAAGACATTTCTCCTCATCTCAGTTTTAAATGGGCGGCCCCTTATTCTGAGACTATGCCCCCTAGTTTTAGTTTTCCCCACGAGGAGAAACATCCTCTCTGCATCTACCCTGTCGAGGTCCCTCATAATCTTATACATTTCAATAAGGTCGCTTCTCATTCTTCTAAACTCCAAAGATTAGATGCTCAAACTTTCCTCATAAGACAACCCCTTCACCCCTTCATCTCCGAAATCAACCGAGTGAACCTTCTCTGAACTGGTCAAATCTTCTGCTTCAACTTTCCTGGTACATACCAGGAAAACACAGCCTGCAGCACAGGATTTTTGAAACATTAAAATGAATAGTCATACAATCATGAGCTGTTGGTGTGGAATTTCCCATTGAACGCACTCAGCTTGCCCCAGGAGCACTGAAGTGTCCACAGAGTCAGAGCAGCTTCAACCCAGCTCCAAGTGGCCATAAAATAAAACAGACACTCTGGAAATGCACAGTAGATCTGTCAGCAACTGAAAAGTAAAAAAAACCCCACTGTGAACGTCAGGTGTTGACAGACATCATTTCAGATTTCCAGGCTCACAGTGTTTGATCTTCCAATGGATATGATGCACTCTGCACAACACTAATAATTCAGGTATGGAGCCGTAAGCAAAACATTCGGAGGTTGGGTTAACGCATTTTGCAGCGGATTTCCAGCTCCCCTGCGCTCCGTTTCTTGCCCCGGAGCGGCGGCAATGGCGGGGGTGGGGTGTTCTGGGCGGGCGGTCAGCCTCCAGCGCCCCGCGGTGATCCTCGGGTCGGGTTTAGTGGTGACAATGGCGGGGGTGGGGTGTTCTGGGCGGGCGGTCAGCCTCCAGCGCCCCGCGGTGATCCTCGGGTCGGGTTTAGTGGTGACAATGGCGGGGGTGGGGTGTTCTGGGCAGGCGGTCAGACTCCAGCGCCCCGCGGTGATCCTCGGGTCGGGTTTAGCGGTGACAATGGCGGGGGTGAGGTGTTCTGGGCGGGCGGTCAGCCTCCAGCGCCCCGCGGTGATCCTCGGGTCAGGTTTAGTGGTGACAATGGCGGGGGTGGGGTGTTCTGGGCGGGCGGTCAGCCTCCAGCGCCCCGTGGCGATCCTCGGGTCGGGTTTAGCGGCGGCGCGGAGCAGCACCGCCCGGAAGAGCTGCGCCCGGTGTGTAACGCCCCCGGTTGTGACACCGGCGCGAGTTTTGACTCCCGCCCGACCCGTCCGCCCCGCAGCGCGCCCCGCACTGACCGCCCGGGAAATCAGGGCGGTCCCACCATCCCGACAGCGGAGAGGTGAGTAATGGGCTCCTAACATAAGGCAAGAAACTGTTCCCGGGTGCAAAATTTCCCGCCCTGCCGCCATTAATGCCCCAAAAACTTCAAAGCTGAAAATCTAGCCCTTGGGATAGAGGGCGCTCCATTGGGAAAATAACCCTCGTTATACTTGATGGGATTGCTTCATATTGATAATGGGCACAAAACATGGGGGTAAAAAATAATTCCCCAGCACTTTTATCCATCCCTCAGTTGGAAGAATAAAAATAAAAATCACTCAAAATTGAAATAAAAGTGAACACAAAAGAAATGAATACTTTATCACAGATAAACAGTAACATTACTGAAACCCAACAGCAAGCAAGTACTCAAGGTGGTGAGTCAAAATGAGCTCGATGAGTAGAATGTCGAAACCCAAATGATAACGAGGAATCCTCACTGCACAGTGAATCTCTCAACACGTAGGTCTGTAGGACAGTCAACATCAGGCTGTACTTCACAAGGCAACAATACATCTCAAGCTTTGGCTTACATTATGAAACACAGACACTTTATCTTTCCTTATGAAGTATCTTATTGCTTTGAAATATATTCAGATGCATGTGTTATTATTTATGATATATATGATGATACACTTATTTGATCAAAAGATGCAATGGTAATAAAACTCAAATGCAAATTCCTGACAAGGAATTAATTTGGGAATGTTAGTGGTTCCTTCAAGAGCAATCTATTAGTGATCGGTGATACCCAAGTCAATTGTAAATCACAATCAGTGCCAGACTTCTCAGGTAGCATTTTTTTTGACGGTATGTCTCAGTTGTACAGGATCATTTTCCAGGGCTCCCACTATCCCGGTGATCCTGGTGATCACAGTGGGGGCCTGCCCTTAATGTTGTGATAGCCCTGTCCTCTTGCACTTGGGGTGAGGTCGTGGGAGAGTCAAAATGGTGGGCGGCCATCACATGTCCCTTGAATTGCTACCCGAAGGTCTATTGCAGGAAGAATTTTCAAAGGGGCAGTGGCAGAGTGTACAACTGCCAAGACTCTGCTGGAGATCAACAGCCGCAATCTGGAAGAGACTGCGAGGCCGAAGGTGGAAAGTATGCTGAACAAGAACATAAGAAATAGGAGCAGGAGTAGGCCATATGGCCCCTCGAGCCTGCTCCGCCATTTAATACGATCGTGGCTGATCCGATCATGGACTCAGGTCCACTTCCCTGCCCGCTCCCCATAACCCCTTATTCCCTTATCGGTTAAGAAACTGTCTATTTCCGTCTTAAATTTATTCAATGTCCCAACTTCCACAGCTCTCTGATGCAGCGAATTCCACAGATTTACAACCCTCTGAGAGAAGAAATTCCTCCTCATCTCAGTTTTAAATGGGCGGCCCCTTATTTTAAGATTATGACCTCCAGTTCTAGTCTCCCCCATCAGTGAAAACATCCTCTCTGCATCCACCTTGTCAAGCCTGCTCATAATCAGATATGTTTCGATAAGATCACCTCTCATTCTTCTGAATTCCAATGAGTAGAGGCCCAACCTACTCAATGTTTCCTCATATGCCAACCCCCTCATCTCCGGAATCACCCAGACTGCGTACTGGATTAATCAGCACTGCACTGATACAAGATGGAACCTTGTCTTGTCTCTCCATCCCCTCCCCTGCCACCTCCAGCACACTTTACATTAATATAGTGCACTATATTAAGCCTGAAGCCAGAGAACACAGGGGAAATCACTCATACCAGGGCACCTCAGATACTCATGTGTACAAGAGTAAAGAAATAACTTTGGGAAAATAATTGCTTCCTTCAAAAGTAATCAGTTACCAATGAAATTCTGGCTCTGCACCCAGGGCAGCAGTTATTGATAAACTTACTACACAGATAATGTTATATACTCAAAGCTCCTAATGATATGTTTGCATCGTATTCTCGCTCAAGAGGTTAATTACTTGATCAGGTCAAGAACAAATATTTATTTTTGTGTTTCTATCAGTTATTTGTTTTTTAGAACTTAAAATCAAATACCTTGGCTACTTATTTCTGTCATTGTCTGACCAGTATCAAATCACAATGAGCTTCCTGTTATATTCCTTTTTTTAAAAAATTAGAAACATTTAATTAACTTACTCAAGTTTCAAATGATAATTAAAACTGAGAATTCGCTACTTTAATAAATTACTGCAATATAGCTACCATTTTTTAGGAACAGAATATATATTTATCTTTTTGTAGATATACATAAGCAAAATTGATTTATTGATATTTCATCAGTCTCGCATTTAAAGTTGATCTGAAACAAAGGGTTTTCCTTTCATGGCATTACAGTCCAGTGGTTAAGTCGTGGGCCAGAATTCGCTACTTCAAAGTCGGGGCTGTGGTCCTTCGATAATGTGTTGATGAGAGAGCACAAAGTCAGTAGGCTGAGACTGTGAGGTGAGCTGTCTACGATGTAGGGAAGGTGCTGACCAAATTAAGACTAGATAAACCTTGGGTAAGGTGCGATCACCAAGATATTCATGTGTGAGATAAAGCAAGGATTTAACTGAATCTCTTAGCAGAGGGGTCAACAACCAGGGGGCACAGATTTAAAGTCATTGGTCGAAGGTTTAGAGGGGATTTGAAGGGAAATGTCTTCACTCAGAGGGTTGTGGGGGTCTGGAACTCACGGCCTAAAAGGATGGTAGAGGCAGAAACCCTCACCACATTTAAAAAGCACTTAGATATGCACTTGAAGTGCCGTAACCTACAGGGCTACGGACCGAGAGCTGGAAAGTGGGATTAGGTTGGATAGCTCTTTGCCGGCCGGTGCGGACACGATGGGCCGAATGGCCGCCTTCTGTGCTGTAAATTTCTTTGATTCTATGAATGTATCAGCTTCAAAATTAGTTATTAATTCAGGACTGAGATTGTCAGACAAGATGCCAATTTCAAGAGCGTTCTTTTAACAAAGTATTTACACAACTGAGCGGAGATGAATAGGGACATACAATTTCAGAATAAAAGCACTGTGGCAAAGCAGTTTGCCGGTTTCATTTACTCAAAAATTAGACAATGGCTTCTGATCAAAAGACCAAAGTGCCTTTTTTATTGACTTAATTTTAAAATGCTTCTGGTATCTGAAAGGATTGTCATTCCTTTGTAATGATCTTGTTTCACATACCCAGCAAACCTGCGTGTTTGGGGACATGTGAACTGTGTTTGTATCTTTTCCAACATCTAATTATTGTACTGTGTGGATTCTGTCCTGATCCATATTTGCACAATGCAGTCAATCATACATATATATGTGGCATTGTCAAGTCTGTCTGAAAAAGATACTTCAAAAGAGTTAAGAGAATGGTGGGATAGACACCCAAGAGGTTAAGTGCTGGACTTTGGAACAAGGTTGCAGTTCTGGTAACTGATCCAACAAAAGGTTCTGCTTGGGACAATAACTCATGATTGACATGAAACCCTGATAAAAAAGATGAAAGTGTATGAATTAGCCATGCCAGAAGCCAAGACTTCGTCCTTCAAAGCTAAAGCAACTTTGATATTCCCTCAGGGGTATTTTAGGAAAAGCAAACTCTCATATCCTATGTATGTTTAGAAATGATGGACTTTTGATATTTGTCAAACTTCTGTACCTCATATTATTATTTTAGTGTAAGTAAAGATAGTTGCTGCTTTAGTTTATAAATGTCTGGTCAATTTGTAATATCTGCCATTTTAAATCGAGTTTGGTCCCATCCCGGAGACAATGTTAAAAGCAGTGAATAGACTACCGCAAGTCTGTAATGGTTAAACCCTTGGGTACATTTCTGCACCGACAGAATACAGAACAGGTACAGATTTTGGATTGGACCCAGACAAGATCCTTTAAAGGAACTGTTGTAAAACCACTAAGAAAGGTCAGTTCTGCAAAAACCCCAAATTATAATCGGTTCAGCAAAAAAGAACATTTATTTCAACACCCAGAAACCATAATAATGTCCTAAACATATTCAACGCATCCAGGTAATATAGCTACCATTTTTAGTAACAGATAATATATATTTATCTCTTTGTAGATGTACATAAGTAAAACTGATTTATTGATATCTCATCTGTATCTCATTTAATGTTGATCTGAAACACAAGGTATTCCTTTCATGGCATTACGGTCCAGTGGTTAAGTTGTGGGTCAGAATTCGCGACGTCAAAGTAGGGGCTGTGATAATGTGTTGATGAGAGAGCACAAAGTCAGTAGGCGATGTGAGATGTCTATGATGTAGGGAAGATGCAAACTGTTTGGTTATTTCAATATTCCTAACACAATGGATCATGGTTTTGGCCACTTGATCCTGATATTCAGGTTTGCACGTTGAAAGCAATATTTGGTGCTACCTGTGCTTAGGGCTAAACTCCTGGATCACATTCTAATTAAGCCAGGCAATATCTCCCGATTCCTAGGGATGTAACACATTTTATACCATACCATGTTATTCAGGCTGAAGCAGTACTACACCAAGTGACTCGGATTGAAGTGAAATTAACCTCATTGGCTGGTTGACACAAGGGAACACACCTTTTAACCAAAAACAATCTATAAATCATTGATGTAGTGAGGTCAAGCCTCCTTAAGTGGCCTGAAGAACTGACTAATGCAAAATGAAAATCGCTTTTAGTCCTACGTATCTATGTTTCACCATTGTTAAAGTACACACTGAATATTGTACTATAATCAGTACACAGAAGCTGAGCAATGCTTCCTCCATTCAATATGCTCTATTAATCCACCAGGTAGTAGAATCTCGATTGACATACCTATTTTCTGCTTAAGAACATAAACATAAGAAATAGGAGCAGGAGTCAGCCATTCGGCCCCTCGAGCCTGCTCCGCCATTCTATAAGATCATGGCCGATCTGATCATGGACTCAGCTCCACTTCCCTGCCCGGTCCCCACAACCCTTCACTCACTTATTGTTCAAAAATCTGTGTGTCAAACAAGCTATTTCTGCGATTTTGCTCACTGACAATGTACTAACGCACTGCGAGCTTTTGGATGATCTCACTTTCTCTCTTTAAATGATATTAATATTCATCGTAACATCAGCACAAAACACAATTCTGGGCGGCGAGGTGACAAACCCACGGTTCACACAATTCCTGCTTTCCTGCTACAGTGTGTCGCTAAATGCTGCTGGCATCAAGGATGAACAATTTATTTGTGTAATAATGTGTAATAGGAGGCTTTCAATGCTTGGTTGCTCTATAGACCCTCACTCAGATCGTTATTCTTTGTGTCTGAGCCAGAACAGTGAGTTTCGGCAGGCTGCTCAACAACAAAAGCATCACCGCCGAGCCTGATCCCAGCCTGATGGAAACGCCACATGTATGGGACCTAGTTGGGACAGCCCTGCTCGACTTGCTCCTCTGTAGCCCAGCATTGCCTGGGCCCATTTTAGCCACCCCTGCAGAGTTCAGCTAACTTTGTACAGACTGGAAATATCACTCTAAGTTAAAGCTTCGCACCATCTGTAGAACAATTCTTTGTTTGACCATCACAGATAGTGACCTTGGGAACCAAAACTGGTAGCACCCAGAGAAGCGTGCCCAGGGAAGCAGTTGAGGCTAGCTCATTGAATGTATTCAAATCACAGATAGATAGATTTTTAACCAATAAGGGAATTAAGGGTTTATGGAGAGCGGGCGGGTAAGTGGAGCTGAGTCCACGGCCAGATCAGCCATGATCTTGTTGAATGGCGGAGCAGGCTCGAGGGGCTAGATGGCCTACTCCTGTTCCTAATTCTTATTATGTAGGAGAGGGTGGGAGATCATTGTGGGGGTACATTTACAGGCAATGACTCAACCATAAAGCCAGAACGATTTTTTCTCATGCATGTATGTTTATTCACCAGCAGAGGAAAGATATTGTTAACCAATTAGCAAATCCATCTGTGATCTACATTGATGTTTTATTTGTGGTCTCTCTATGGTTGTCTCTTTAATCGTTTTCTATCATTCGCCTTCTTGATCACACTGTCATTTACTATCCACAGACCCAGAGGGAGGAACATTCAACCTGGCTTCATGTTTTCACTGATACGACTCTTCAGTGAGCCACTGGAATAGCCTGGGATAATGTTCCTTTCAATTTCCCCTCGCATCATGTGGAGAAATAACTAGCATCCTGCTTAGTGTGTCCCAACAGTGATGTACCCGACATCAGTAACTCAGTGCACTGAGGACCACAGGTAGGAATCCGCATCTCATCACCCCACAGTGTGGCGTGCCCTGCCATTCTACGCCTTTCGATTCATCAAATTAGCCATTTCTGCACAGACTGCATGGATACATCAATGTCTGCTGGTGCCATGCATATTCCCTTGTGTGATATAAGTATTGAATATAAACAGACAATTCAATAGTCTGAAGACTACCCATCAGTTATATGTAATCTGACTATTCATCTAACTAAGACAGAGTTTTGACATTCCTAGCATCCCTGCAGGCTGTTTTAGCGAAACAGATCTATTTTGCATCCGTTCTTAAGTTTGTTACAATATTTCACGACACAATACGTACTAGTTTGATTTAGTATCATATGTTGTCCAGTTCTGAAATGGTCTGTATATAGTTAAGATTGAAATAATCCTCACCTTTAAGCACACCCTAATCTCCAAACCAAGAACATAAGAACATAAGAAATAGGAGCAGGAGTAGGTGCTTAACCACATTATCTACCTGGCCTGCTACCTTCAGGGATCTGTGGACATGCACTCCAAGGTTCCTCTATTCCTCTACACTTCTCAGTGTCCTACCATTTAATGTGTATTCCCTTTTCTTGTTAGCCCTCCCCAAATGCATGACCTCACACTTACCCGGATTGAATTCCATTTGCCACTGTTCTGCCCATCTGACCAGTCTATTGAGATCTTCCTGCAGTCCGCAGCTTTCTTCTTCATTATCAACCACACAGCCTATTTTTGCACCATCTGCAAACTTCTTAATCATACCCCCGACATTGAGGTCTAAATCATTGATGTATACCACAGAAAGCAGGGGACTCAGTGCAAGATCTTATGCGAAAAGCTTTCCACACAGTAGGATTCTAATACTAAATTACAAATAAGGGGAGTTAAAAAAAAACATCTATTCTACGAGTATTGATCTATCCACCTATCACACAACCAACTGAGCCAAAGTATAAGGTCACCTGTCATATTCCCTCCATGACAGAAACACCTCCTTTCTCCTCCATAACTTCAGCTGCTACAGCCCTTACCACAGCTCACCTGCCCTCATCTATGACTTTACCATCTACAGACTTGTTATTATCAAAAACTCTCCTGGCCAGCCTCTCATTCTCCTCCCTCTGTAAACTGCAGCTCATCCAAAATTCTGCACCAAGTCCTGCTCACCCATCACCCCTGCCCTCGTTGACCTACACTGATTCCCAGTATCCCAACATCTCAAATTTAAAATTGTCCACCATGTCTTTAAATTGCTTCATGACCTCGGCACTCCCTATCCCTCTAACCCCCTCCAACAACAACAACTTGTACTTATATAGCACCTTTAACATTGTAAAACGTGCTTCACAGGAGCGTTATCAAACATGATTTGACACCAAGCCACATAAAAGACAGACTTGCATTTATATAACGCCTTTCACAACCACCAGACATCCCAAAGTGCTTTACAGCCAATGAAGTACTGTTGAAATGTAGTCACTGTTGTAATGTGGGAAACGCAGCAGCCAAGTTGCGCACAGCAAGCTCCCACAAACAGCAATGTGATAATGACTGGATAATCTGTTTTTGTTATGTTGATTGATGGATAAATATTGGCCCCAGGACACCAGGGATAAATCCCCTGCTCTTCTTCAAAATAGTGCCATGGGATCTTTTATGTTCTAGGTTTAATGTCTTATCTAAAAGGCAGTGCAGCACTCCCTCAGGATTGGCAGATGACCAAAAGCTTGGTCAAAGAGAGAGGTTTTAAGGAGCATCTTAAAGGAGGAAAGAGAGGTAGAGAGGCGGAGAGGTTTAGGGAGGGAGTTCCAGAGCTTGGGGCCCAGGCAGCTGAAGGCACAGCCACCGCTGGTAGAGCAATTAAAATTGTGGATTCCCAAGAGACCAAAATTGGAGGAGTGCAGAGATCTCGGGAGGGGTTGTGGGGCTGGAGGAGATTACAGAGATAGGGAGGGGTGAGGACCATGGAGGGATTTGAAAACAAGGATGAGAATTTTAAAATTGAGGCGTTGCTTAACCGGGAGCCAATGCCGTTCAGCGAGCACAGGGGTGATGGGTGAGCGGGACTTGGTGCGAGTTAGGACATGGGCACCAGAGTGTTGGATGACCTCAATTTACATCGGGTAGAAGATGGGAAGCCGGCCAGGAGTGCATTGGAATGGTCAAGTCTAGACGTAACAAAGACAAGGATGAGGGTTTCAGCAGCAGATGAGCTGAGGCAGGGGCGGAGAAGGGCGATGTTACCGAGGTGGAAATAGGTGGTCTCAGTGATGGCACGGATATGTGTTCTGAAGCTTATCTCGGGGTTAAATATGACACCATCATCATCATAGGCAGACCCGCGGAATCGAGGAAGACTTGCTTCCACTCTAAAAGTGAGTTCTCAGGCGACTGAACAGCCCAATACGGGAATTACAGTCTCTGTCACAGGTGGGACAGACAGTGGTTGAGGGAAGGGGTGGGTGGTACTGGTTTGCCGCACGCTCCTTCCGCTGCCTGCGCTTGTTTTCTGCATGCTCTCGGCGATGAGACTCGAGGTGCTCAGCGCCCTCCCGGATGTTCTTCCTCCACTTAGGGCGGTCTTTGGCCAGGGACTCCCAGATGCCGGTGGGGATGTTGCACTTTATCAGGGAGGCTTTGCGGGTGCCCTTGTAACGTTTCCTCTGCCCACCTGGGGCTCGCTTGCCGTGTAAGAGTTCCGAGTAGAGCGCTTGCTTTGGGAGTCTCGTGTCAGGCATGCTGACGATGTGGCCCGCCCAACGGAGCTGGTCGAGTGTGGCCAGTGCTTCGATGTTGGCCTGATCGAGAACACTGATGTTGGTGCGACTGTCCTCCCAGTGGATTTGCAGGATCGTGCAGAGGCAGCGTTGGTGGTATTTCTCCAGCGATTTGAAGTGTCTACTGTATATAGTGCACGTCTCTGACCTGGTGACCCTCGATGACCCCGAGACGCAGCTTGGTCTGCCCTCCAGGCCACCATAACCAGCACCTGCAAAGAGACGCTCGCTCACTCAGCCAGGAAACACCAGGATTGGTTTGATGAGAATGACCAGGAGATCCAGGAGCTAATAAACCGCAAGCGCAGGGCATTTCTGAACTTAAAGCAGCAACACAACTTGGGAGCAGCAAAGCAGCTTGACAGGCGGCTGAAGGCCGAGGTCCAACAAAAAACCGGCGACCTAAAGAATAGATGGTGGGTAGAGAAAGCTCAGGAGATTCAGCAGGTGGTCGACAACCATGATGTGCGAGGTTTCTTCACCGCAGTTGTGGGACGTTAAGGATGTGAACAATATGGTCCAGCCTCAGACAGTTGCCAGGGAGAGGGATGGAGGCGGTGGCTGGGGAAGGTAATTTCCTTTTACCCTTCCTGGAGACTCAGATCCTCTGGGTTAGAAATTGGCCTCCTTTACGCTCCCGTTAATGGGGAGCTACCGGCTCTGGGATCGGGCGCAGCGAGAGTACCGACGCCCGCGAACTTGCCGTGGAGGTTAGCGGCAGCGGTAACCCCGAGCACCGCGATCTCCTGCACCCCGGAGATCGTGACATCATGCGCCTGTGCAGCGCCCCGGTATCGTCCCGAATGCGAACTTCAGTTCCGCCCCCTGCAATATCACCGGGCGACACCACCGACAGCTGCAGGAGGCGTTGTCAGGGAGACCGGCTGCTTGGGGGGCCGGATTTAAAGGTAAGGCTGTTTGTGTCAATGATAAATTTGATTTCATCCCTTAGGTTATTTTTTTCAACATTTTCCCGTGCCGCGATTGGTCAGCCCCACGCTCTGTTGGAGTGCTTGAGGCTGATCATCGCTAATCGCAGCTGCCGTCGGTGACGGGGGGACATCGTTGTACTGCAGAGCCTGCAGTGAAGGGCCTGCCCTTTAAGGGAGGGAGGAGCCTCCGATCCTGGCAGGGCTGCCCCTGACATCAGACAGCGCCGCACTGCACCGCTGCCTCCTCCTGCCGGTTGCAGCGCTCCAAGGGAAGTGGCAGCACGTGATTTAGTGCTCCACCCCCTTCCTGGAGCGCTAGTCCGGAAGCCTGCGTTGGCTTCACCCACGTAGCGCCCCGTGATACATTCGCGCTACTGCAAATGTTATTGCCCCGAATGGGGCGCTACAATTTCTCCCACTCTGACTCGAGCCTCTTGTGCATCTCCCCTTGCTTTGGCCAACCAGTAATGGCCATATATTCAGCTACCCAGGTCTGCACTCGACCATTCCCTCCCTCCATCTCTGCACCCCCCTCTCCTCCTTTAAGACCTTCTGTAAGGCTCACCATTTGACCAAGTTTTTGGTTACCTCGCTTAATTAGTACTCGAATTAGTGGTGTCCAACATCAACTATTCACTATATCCATTAATGACTTAGATAACACAATAGAGAGCCATTTGTCCAAGTTTGCCAATGATGCAAAGATTGGTAGCATAGTCAATAGTTGAGATGGGAGCCGCTGGCCCGGCTGAAACCCTCCCTGGTGGCCCAGTGTTTGCCACTGAAGTGGTTGCAGAGCTCGCAGCGGCCCTCCCCTTTAACTGAGGGGGGGGGGGGAAACGTTGTGACGTATCAGCACGGCGCTGATGATTCGGAGTGGCAGCTGTTCCAACACACACGCACTTCCGCCCCGCTGACGACAACACATCCGCCCCGCTGATAAAAAATATAATTAAGAGCTGAATTTCGACGGATTCTCCGCCCCATGCATTGCGGCGGAGAAAACACTGAAAAACCGGTAAATGCACTGCGTTTGGCGCGGAGGGCAAGTTTGGCCCCGTATTGTCCTCGGAAGGAGTGCAGTGCAGAAGGTTACCAGGGATTGGATTATCAGGGGAGGTTACACAAACTAGAGTTGTATTCCCTGGAATAGAGAAGGTTTTATTGAGGTTTTGGGGATTTTGAGAAGAGTTGATCGTGTGGAGCGAGAGAAACTTTAGGGCTGGTAGGGAGTGTAACCTTAAAATTAGAGCCAGCCCATTCTTTACAGAAAGGACGGTAGAAGTGTGGAACTCTCTCCCACTAAAAACAGTAGATGCTAACTCAAGTAATAAATTTAAATCTGTGATTGATAGATTTTTGCTCGCCAAGGGTTTTAAGGGTCTAGAAATTGGATTACAGCCAATGTTAAACCCCTGAAATTTTAGCCCAAGGAGCCAAGTGGACATGGAGTTAATGACTTAGATAGCACAATAGAGTCATATATCGAAGGTTGCTGATGATACAAAGATTGGTGGCACAGTAAGTAGGTGGATGGGCTGAATGGCCCACTTCTGTTGTTATGTTCCTAATGTCTCCTTTTTCGAGTTAGCACCCTATTGTTTTATTATGCTTTGCTAAGCACTTTGGGATGTTTTTCTGGATGAACGACGCTATATAAATCAAAGTTGATACTGACATGTTGCAATGGCATAGCTCATTGGCAGCCAATGCGTTGTGCTGCAGTCTGACAGGATAATAGAATTACTGACATGGGCAACACATTCCATGACTGATCCCCACGGATGTGCCCGATGTTAGACACTACAGACCTGAAGCCCCATCTTCCAGAACATGTGGAAATTGAAGAAAGTAGAGATGGAAGAAGGTAATTTAATAAATAACTTACACAAAAAAATAAAAGACTGCCTCTGTGTCCAATGAGATTGAATTCTAGTTTTGGGCTCTACACGGACATTCTACCGCCCGAAGGAACACCGCAGGAATGTGGGTGGAAGTCGATAAAGCAGAAATACTGTAAGCTCCCTGCAGGGAAGGGTACCAAGTGATAATCGGCATGTTTTTGAACATGTTCTTCTCAAACAAAATGATGCTTTTTATGCAGAAATAAAACTTTGTCAGAAAGTCTAATTTTTTTTTTAAAAACACCCAATGCAGGTTTATTATTAATTCACACAGCAGTCAAAAATGTAACAAAAGTTTGAATTGTATATCGTAGATCACTCTGCTAATCTGAGGCAAGCTCGCCCACAGCCAAAGTATGGCCCCGGGCCCATTAAATAGAATTATGCTGGGTGGGAGAGAGTCACAACAAAAAGGATTCTTCCAGCATGCAATGTGATAACATTATTTAACAAAGCAGCAACAGTCCACAACACTTTTACACTTTTAAAAATCATATTCATCAATTACTTATTTCTCTGCTTTGAACAGTTTAAAGAAAAATCTAATTTTATTTGCTCCTCTCGAAGCACAGGATCATGCTGGGTTATGCTACACCAAGGCTATCAGCACGCCTCCACTTACACCATACCAACAACGATGTCTCCGCAAGATCCTGCCAATCCCCTGGGAGGACAGACGCACCAACGTTAGCGTCCTCGCTCAGGCTAACATCCCCAGCATCGAAGCACTGACCACACTCGACCAGCTCCGCTGGGCGGGCCACATCGTCCGCATGCCAGACACGAGACTCCCAAAGCAAGCGCTCTACTCGAAACTCCTACACGGCAAACGAGCCCCAGGTGGCCAGAGGAAACATTACAAGGACACCCTCAAAGCCTCCCTGATAAAGTGCAACATCCCCACTGACACCTGGGAGTCCCTGGCCCAAGACCGCCCGAAGTGGAGGAAGTGCATCCGGGAGGGCGCTGAGCACCTCGAGTCTCGTCGCCGAGAGCATGCAGAAATCAAGCGCAGGCAGCAGAAAGAGTGTGCGGCAAACCAGTCCCACCCTCCCCTTTCCTCAAGGACTATCTGTCTCACCTGTGACAGAAACTGTGGTTCACGTATTGGACTGTTCAGCCACCTAAGGACTCATGTTTAGAGTGGAAGCAAGTCTTCCTCAATTCCGAGAGACTGTCTATGATGATGATGATCTTCAGATGCATCTTTAGGCAACATGGAGATCATTAGGGTTAGCCTGATCACTTTAATAAGAACATAAGCACAAAGGAAATAGGAGGACTAGGCCATACGGCCCCTCGAGTCTGCTCCGCCATTCAATAAGATCACGGCTGATCATCGACCTCAACTCCACTTTCCCGCCCGATCTCCATATCCCTCGATTCCCCAAGACTCCAAAAATCTATCGATCTCAGCCTTGAATATACTCAACGACTCAGCATCCACAGCCCTCTGGGGCAGAGAATTCCAAAGATTCACCACCCTCAAAGTGAAAACATTTCTCCTCATCTCAGTCTTAAATGGCCGAGCCCTTATCCTGAGACAGTGACCCCTGGTTCTAGCCTCCCCAGCCCGGGGGAAACAACCTCTCAGCATCTACCCTGTCAATCCCCCTCAGAATCTTGTATGTTTCAATTAGATCACCTCTCATTCTTCTAAACTCCAGAGAGTATAGGGCCTGAAATTCTGGCCTCCCCGGGTCCGACCTGGGAAAGCAATGCGCATGCGCCGAAAACCAGCTTTTCCGATCTGTCAAGTTCTGGCTCGACAGATCGCACGCATCTCAGCAGCCAGGACATTCGCACGGGCAAATTTGTGGTATTTACCCATCTCTTGTCCAGCGAATGTCTTTAAAACTCTTGCACCTGGTAGACATAAGAGTTTTAAAACATTAAAAAAACATATAAATATAAAATTTTAAAATACATTTTTATGTTATAAACCCTGCCCACTAAGGTAAGTTTATTTTAAATCCTAATTACAAAACTTTAATAAAAAAATCAGAAAAATTAATTTTTTCCTAACAAATTTCAATTAATTTTAATTATGTGAGGTGTGTTTTTTATTTTTTATGTTGTGCTTAGTGTGTTTGTTTTTTTCTTCTCTTCAATAGCAATGAGAACTCATAGATATGGAGTGCACCTTCTGCGTTCGAACCTCGAGGACGGGAGAATGCTTCAAAGAGAAGGCCTCCCCACTGGAATCCCGGGCACCTCTGGGACCAGGTAACTTTGTAAAAATTCTCCGGTCGGAGGCGTTCGTCCGAAAGAAGCCACCAAGCGGAATTTCAGGCCCACTGTCCCAATCTACTCAATCTCTCCTCATTGGACAACCTTCTCATCACAGGAATCAAGCTAGTGAATCTTTGTTGCACTCCCTCTAAGGCAAGTATGTCCTTCCTCAGGTAAAGAGACCAAAATTGTACGCAGTACTCCAGGTGTGGTCTCACCAAAGCCTTGTACAATTGTAATAAAACTTCCTTACTCTCGAACTCCAACTCCCTTGCAATAAAGGCCAACATGCCATTTGCCTTCCTAACTACTTGCTGTACCTGCATACTAACTTTGTGTTTCCTGTATGAGGGCACCCAAATTTCTATGAACACCAACATTTTATAGTTTCTCATCAGTTAAAAATATTCTGCTTTTCTACCAAAGTGAATAACCTCACCTTTCCCCACAATATACTTCACCTGCCAACTTATTGAACACTCACTTAACCTGTCTACACCCCTTTATCCTCACACCTTACTGTCCCACCTAGCTTTGTATCGTCAGCAAAGTTGAATACATTACACTCAGTCCCTTCATCTTAGCCATTAATATAGATTGTAAATAGCTGAGGCCCCAGCACTGATTCCTGCGGCACTCCACTAATTGTAGCCTGCCAACTGGAAATGACCTGTTTATTCTTACTCTCTATTTTCTGTCCATTAACCAATCCGCTAGCCATGTTAATATATTACACCCAACCCCATGAGCTCTTATCTTACATAGCAAATTTTTATGTGACACCTTATCGAATGCCTTTTGGAAATCCAAATATACAACATCTACTGGTTTCCCTTTATCTACCCTGCTCGTTACATCCTTAAAAAACTCTAATAAATTTGTTGAACATGATTTCCATTTCATAAAACCATGCCGACTCTGCCTAATCATGTTATGATTTTCGAAGTTCCCTATAACCACTTCCTTAATAATGGATTCCAGATTTACCCAATGACTGATGTCAGGCTAACTGGCTTGTAGTTCCCTGTTTTCTCGCTCCCTCCTTTCTTAAATAGTGGGGTTATATTGCTACCTTCTAATCTGCTGGGACTGTTCTAGAATCGAGGGAATTTTGGAAGATCAGCCAATGCAGCCACTATTTCTGCATATATTATATAAGCCATCAAGTCCAAGGGATTTGTCGGCTTTTAGTCCCATTAGTTTCTCAAGTACTTTTTCTTTGCTGATATTAATTACTTTAATTTCCTCACTCTTATTAGCCCCTTGGTTCCCCACTATTTTTCATATACTTTTTGTGTCTTCTGCTGTGAAGACAGATACAAAATATTTATTTCAAGTCTCTGCCATTTCCTTATTCTCCTATTCCCCCTTTCCCCATTATCATTTCACCTGTCTCAGCCCCTAAGGGACCAACGCTTACTTTCACTACTCTCTTCCTTTTTACATACTTCTCGAAGCTCTTACAATCGGTTTGTATATTTCTTGCTAGTTTACTTTCATTCTATTTTCTCTCTTTTTATCAATTTTTTGGTCATACTTTGCTATTTTCTGCAACCCTCCCAATCCTCAGGCTTGTTACTATTCTTTGCAACATTATAAGCCTCTTCTATTAATGTAATGCTATCCTTAACTTCTTTAATTAGCCACAGATGGCCCACCTTTCCCGTGGTGTTTTTATTTCCCAATGGAATGTATATTCATTAAGAATTGTGAAATAGTTCTTTAAATGTTTGCCACTGCTTAGCGACCGTCATTCCGTTTAATCTAATTTCCCAATCTACCTTAGCCAATTCACCCCTCATACCTATGTAATGGGCTTTATTTAAGTTTAAGACATTAGTTTTTTATTTAAGTATTTCACTCTCAAACCCACTGTGGAATTCCATCACATTATGATCACTCTACCCCAGAGGATACTTTGCTATGAGATGACTAATTAACCCCATCTCATTACAATACAGATCTAAAATAGCCTGTTTCCTGGTTGTTTCCCTGATGTATTGTTCAAGGAAACTGTCTTGAATACATTCCATGAACTCATCCGGCAGACTATCTTTGGCATTTTGATTTGCGCAGTCTATATGAAAATTCAAGTCCCCCCACGGTTATTGTATTACCTTTGTTACAAGCTCCTGTTATTTGTTGATTAATACTCTGTCCAGCGGTATAGCTACTGCTCGGGGCCTATATACGGCTCGCATCAGTTTTTTCTGCCCCTTGTTATTTTTTTATCTCCACCCATACTGATTCTACTCCCTGATCTTCTGAGCCAAGATCCTTTCCCACTACTGTTCTTATGTCATCCTTTAGTATCAGGGCTACCCCGCGCACCCCCCGCCCCCCACACCACCACCCCTTGCTCCTGCCTGTTCCATTCTGCATGTCTTTTCAAAACATCAAGTACCCTGGAACATTTCGTTCCCAACCTTGCAACCACATCTCTGTAATGGCTATTAAATCAAAGCCATCTATCTCTATTTTTGGCACTAATTTGTCTATCTTGTTATGAATGCTCCATCCATTCAGATAAAGAGCCTTTAATTTTAACTTTTGTCCATTATTCACTGCTTTCACCTTATTTGCTGATGTACTATTACCGTTAAACTCTCTGTCCTTTCGGTCACTCTCTTATCTTTACCCAAATCGCTACATAGCTCCATTGCCTGAACTTTTCTCTTTCGATTTCTAAATTTTCCCTCACCTGACCCCTCTTTAGCAGGATTTACTGTGCATGGACTAGGAGCAGGAGTGCTGGCTAACTCTTACACTGAGAGAACTGAGGCTAATTGTAATGTCCTTTGTCGCTCCTTGGCGTGACAGGCTGGGTGTTGAACCTGGATTGATCAGTTCCAGACTGGGCACTGTCTTTACTAAATGAGGGGGAGGTGGTGCTTTGAACATTTCTGATTTTCATGTTTCTTATTTTTGAACAACAGATCGATAGTTAAGCCACAACAAAGATAACCAATCAATCACAATATTGTCGGAATCACAATTCAATCTTCCTGGAGCCCTTTTTCCAGCTGACTGAATTAACCTTTTATCAGATTTTGGTTTTGAACAGCTGGCACTTCCCATTAACCATTCCTTTGCTTTTAGTAATAACACGTTACATCTCAGTGATAGTCTGTACATGAAGTGACTATTAACCAGATGTAATCCACGTTATCCATGAGGGCAAAATGATTGCAATGAAACAGTCCAGCTTGTGCTGTTTTGAGGGACGCTGCATTATCTAACATTAGGAATATCTGCACATATAACTAATATTATTCTGTGTTAATTACTGTCGGAGGTGCCGTCTTTCGGATGAGACGTTTAACCGAGGCCCCGTCTGCTCTCTCAGGCGGACATAAAAGATCCCATGGCACTATTTCGAAGAAGAGCAGGGGAGTTATCCCCGGTGTCCTGGCCAATATTCATCCCTCAATCAACATAACAAAAAACAGAATATCTGGTCATTATCACACTGCTGTTTGTGGGAGCTTGCTGTGCGCAAATGGCTGCCGCCTTTCCCACATTACAACAGTGACTACACTTCCAAAAAGTACTTAATTGGCTGTAAAGTACTTTGAGACATCCGCTGGTCGTGAAAGGCACTATATAAATCCAAGTCTTTCTTTTCTTTATTATCTCCTCTTTGCAGTGCCCCAGTCTGTACCCCGGAACTTGCCGATGTAGTTTGTGATCATATGCATCTCCAATGCTGCTCTGCGTACATTTGTGGCCAAATTGAGCACAAAATGACAATACTATCATTGTCTGACCCACTACACTGGCTCCCAATCCGGCAATGCCTTGTATTTAAAATGATCATCCTTGTTTTCAAATTCCATGGCCTCGACCCCTTCCTATCTCTGTAACCTACTCCGGCCCTACACCAACAACAACTTGTATTCACATAGCGCCTTTAATGTAGCAAAACGGTCCAATGCGCTTCACAGCAGTGTTATAAGGCAAAAGATTTGACACCGAGCTAGATAAGGAGAAAATAGGGCAGATGACCAAAAGCTTGGTCAAAGAGGTAGGTTTAAAGGAGCGTTTTAAACCCTCCGAGATCTCTGCGCAGCTCCAATTCTGCCCTCTTGCGCATACCCAACTTTCTTTGCTCTGCCATCGATGGCCGTGTCTTCAGCTGCCTGGGCCCTAAGCTCCAGAACTCCCTCCCTAAACCTCTTCGCCTCTCTACCTCTCTCTCCTCCTTTAAGGTGCTCCTTAAAGCCTACCTCCGTGACCGAGCTCCTGTCCTATTATCTCCTTATGTGGCTCGGTGTCAAATTTTGTTTGATAATGCTCCCGTGAAATGCCTTCGGACATTGTTAAAGGTGCTATATAAATGCAAGTTGTTGCTGGCTAGTAGCTCACCATTTGCAGCTTTTAAACAGAAGGAAATAAGGTTGTATTCTGTGATATGAAAAGCAAGTTCAGTGATTATACGCTCACCCAACTTGCAGTATGATTACTGCACAGGATAATCATTTCTCATTCGGACCTGCGCATTTGGAAATAACAGCAAATTCCCAACACAGTAAAAAGAGGAAACGATGATATAGACTAATAACAAGTTACTAAAATCCCATTGAAATTGAAACTGAAAAGACATTAAAAGAAAATGTTCTCGGGAATTATTCTGTGACTCGTCTATAATTGAAATGTCTAACAAAACTACAAGTGTTGGATGAGCAGTTTCATGGGTAGAGGGACTTAAATGACACCCTGAGCAATCTGTCAGAGATGATGGAGGGAAAATTTTCATAACCTAAAGTTACTTCAAGTCCTGAGTGACAGGAAACCCTTTAGATTCCCAGCTGTATGATATAACTGCCTTCAAAGGTAAAGCTGCCTCTCTAAAAACTCATTAAAAAATGATAATGCACGGCAACAAATCTTGGTATCCCAATTCTGTGATTTCTCAAGTCATCAAGTTCATCCCATCCTTCAAAGTACCTTCACGTAACAAGTTGAATTGCTATACTGATGCAGCTAATAGCTTGCTCAGATATGGATTGCTGGCACAGCATCAAGTAGTGTACAGGTGGAGCAGTGTATCTGTATCTGTAAATCTATACAGAATTAGTCACTGAGTGCACAGCTTATGCTGGAAGAGGGTTTTGCAAAATAAAGTGCTACTGTTTGGAAATATGGCCTTCAACGCATCCTTGCCAATTAACAAAACAAAGGGGTCAATCATAACTCCAGAGATTTGAGCATGTAATCTAGGCTGAGAGTTCAGTTGGAGATGTCAGCTTTCGGATGAGTTGTTAAACTGAGGCTGGTCTGCCCTCTCAGCTGGACGTAAAAGATCCCATGGCACCATTCAAAGAGCAGGCAAGTTTGCCTCATGTCCTGGCCAGCACTTATCCCTCAATTATCACCACGAAAACAGATTATCTAGTCTTATCTCATTGCTTTTGTGGGACCTTGTGCACAATTTGACTGCTGTGGTTACCTGCACAATAATAGTGACTGCATTTCAAAAGTACTTCATTGGCTGTGAAGCACTTTAAAATGCAATGAAGACGTGCAAAGAACAATATAAATGCAATAGCTTTCTTTCTATAAATCTTGACCCATATAATTTTACTCTAAAGCTATCTGTGCTAATTCTTGTCCATTGCTACCAGCTTTAATTGGAATAGAGAACTCGCTGTAAAAAGGTTGTACAGGGGTATTGAAATGCTGTAAACCAGTTTCAAGTTAATTCTGATGGCATTTTCACACAGACTTTCTATTCATCCAGAAAGTTGGACTCATTTCATAGTTTCTGCATGGACATAAAGGTAAGTGCATGGGCCATTCATTGAATGGTAAGAGGAGAATGTTGGATAACTTGGTCCTTCATCTGCAGCAACTCGCCAAGGCTTCTTCGGCAGCACCTCCCAAACCCGCGACCTCTACCCCCTAGAAGGACAAGGGCAGCAGGTACATGGGAACACCACCACCTCCACGTTCCCCTCCCAGTCACACACCATCCTGACTTGGGAATATATCGGCCGTTCCTCCATAGTCGCTGGGTCACAATCCTGGAACTCCCTCCCTAACAGCAATGTGGGAGCACCTTCACCACACAGACTGCAGCGGTTCAAGAAGGCGGCTCACCACCACCTTCTCAAGGGGCAATTAGGGATGGGCAATAAATGCCGGCCTGGCCAGCAACACCCACATCCCGGAACAAATTTAAAAAAGGAAATCATAAAAAGCTTTCCTTTAACTCCAATTAATTTCCTGCTAATATTCTTGATTAAAAAACTGCAACTAGCATGGGATGTTCCTTTCAATAAGCGAAGCAATACATTATTAGAATATTTAACTGAGTCTGTTTTAAAAAATGTAAATTTTTAATTAACTTTGTGCTCATCCAGGCGAAGGATGTTAGAGTTGTGGAACAGGGTACTTTTGTTTCCCAGACACTTAACATTAGCAACCAGTACCTGTACTTCTGGGGAAGGTGAATCGCAGGCCATATGCAGAGAAAAGTTCCCAGAGCATCTTTTAAAGGAAAACTGGATTAATATTTTAAAAGCAGATGAAAATACAAAGCTGCGATGAGAGAGTAAATTGTTGTCACAGGCACAATTGTCAGAATGGTTCCTTCCCTGTTGTAAACCTCATTGATTCTTCTCTGCCTTCATACTGTAAATCAAAGACAGCCTCAGGCGACTATCCCGACTGAGGCTGTGTAAATCTTTCAACTTTCCATCCGAGCTGTCCTTACTATCCATTCGACGGGCTGAGATTATCCGTTTAGTATCAGGTTATGAGCAGTTTTGTGCTGTGAATTTACACCTAGGAACTGGGTTGAGACGAATTAAACTCATTCTACATAAGTTCCTTACAGCCAGCGGCTCAAGAGACTTTCATCTCAGCGTTTTGGACAGAACTTGAGCCCAAACCCTGGGGAAGAAAAAGAAAAGAAAGACTTGCATTTATATAGCGCCTTTCACGACCACCAGGTGTGCCAAAGCACTTTACAGCCAACAAAGTATTTTTTTGGAGTGTAGTCACTGTTGTAATATGGGAAACGCAGCAGCCAATTTATGCACAGCAAGCTCCCACACACAGCAATCTGCTTTTTTGTTATGTTGATTGAGGGATAAATATTGGCCAGGACACCGGGGATAACTCCCCTGCTCTTCTTTGTACAATGCCATGGGACCATGGGATCTTTAACGACCATTTGAGGGGGCAGATGGGACCTCGGTTTAACATCTTATTTGAAAGACGGCCCCTCCGACAGTGCAGCACTCCCTCAGCACTGCACTGGAGTGTCAGCCTAGATTTTTGTGCTCAAGTTCCTGGAGTGGGACTTGAACCCACAACCTCCTGACTCAGAGGCGCGAGTGCTGCCCACTGAGCCAAGGCTGGCACTGAAAGGACAATGCAAAGCCATGTGATCACTCTGCTTCCCCCAGTGAGAAGTATTGAACAGGTATAATAAAATGGATGATTCTTTCATACAGCCATAGACTATGTTCGATGTTAAATGTAACTGAATTATGATCACTGCCATCAAAATACTGATACCCTTTCCACGTTGGGCTTGTTACATACTTGCTAAAAAAGTTCTCCTCGGGACTGGACAGGTGGACAGAAAAGTGGCAAACAAAATTCATTCTGGAGAAGTGTGAGGAAATGCATCCGGGCAGGGCTAACAAGGCAAAGGAATTCACAATAAATGGTAGGACACTGAGAGATGTAGAGGAACAGAGGGACCTTGGAGTGCATGTCCACAGATCCCTGAAGGTAGCAGGCCAGGTAGATAAGGTGGTTCAGAAGGCATACAGAATGCTTGCCTTTATTAGTCAAGGCATAGAATATAAGAGCAGGGAGGTTATGCTTGAACTGTATAAAAGCTGTTTAGGCCACAGCTGGAGTACTGCGTGCAGTTCTGGTCACCGCATTACAGGAAGGACATGATTTACACTGGAGAGGGTACAGAGGAGATTTACGAGGATGTTGCCAGGACTGGAGAAATTTAGCTATGAGGAAAGATTGGATAGGCTGGGGTTGCTCTCTTTGGAACAGAGGAGGCTGAGGGGAGACCTATTGAGGTGTATAAAATTATGAGGGGCTTAGATAGAGTGGATAGGAAGGACCCATTCCCCTTAGCAGAGGGGTCAATCAAGGGGCATAAATTTAATGTAATTGGTTTAGAGGGGCGATGAGGAAACATTTCTTCCCCCAGAGGGTGGTGGGGGTCTGGAACTCACGGCCTGAAAGGGTGGTAGAGGCAGAAACCCTCACCACATTTATAAAGTACCTGGATGTGCACCTGAAGTGCCGTAACCTACAGGGCTACGGACCGAGAGCTGGAAAGTGGGATTAGGCTGGGTAGCTCTTTGTCGGCCGGTGCGGACACGATGGGCCGAAATGGCCTCCTTCCGTGCTGTAAGTTTCTATGATTCTAAGGCCGAGAAATTTGGGTCGTTTGCCGCCTCCTGTGGGGGGGGGGGGTGAACGACTTTTCACCCGGGCACAGCGCGGCGAATGACTCCTGCTAAACTCTGCGGGGATTTAGGGGCTTTGGTAACCGGTCGCGACCCGCTCCGCTGGCAGTGACAATGTCATCGCCATGCGCAGTGCCACAGTTATGCCACGGAAGAAATATTGGCCTGCACTGTGCTGGGTGATGGCAGCGACAGGGTCAGGGGTCGTGAACAGGGCCCCCAGCCCGCTCGGGGGCTTTACTTAAAGGGGAGATGGCGGCCATGGTCGAGAAAATATGGCATTTTTCTTCGGCGCCCCGTTGGCGCTTCGATTGCGGGGCCTGTGCCGCGATTGGTCGGCTCGGCGTTCTGCTCGAGTACCGGGCTGTTGGCACGACAATCCCTCTACCCGGTGGTCCAGGGAGGCCCGTTTCATCCCTGCAGGGTTTGCAGATTGGGCCCTTCCCTTTAATTTAGGGAAGGGCCCCTCCTACGGGGTAAGGTTACACGGCCCAGTGTGTAGCGCTGTGTCCCGCCCGCTCCCGTCCCCTCCGACCCAAACCTCTCCCGACCTGTCCGCACCGCTCCCGACACCTCCACCCTACTCTCGCCCCCTCCGACCCATCTGCCCTGCTCCCATCCCCGACCCCTCCGCTCCCTCCCCGACCCATCCGCCCCGCTCCCGGCTCCTCCGCCCCGCTCCCGCCCCCTCCACTCTCACCTCCTCCACCCCGCTCACGCCCCCTCCGCCCTGCCCCGCTCCCGACCCTTCGTCAGTAACAAAGTGATAAAGTACAACATCCTCACTGACACCTGGGAGTCCCTGGCCAAAGACCACCCTAAGTGGAGGAAGTGCATCCGGGAGGGTGCTGAGTGCCTCGAGTCTCGTCGCCGAGAGCGTGCAGAAATCAAGCGCAGGCAGCGGAAGGAGCGTGCGACAAACCAGTCCCACCCCCCCTTTCCTCAACCACTGTCTGTCCCACCTGTGACAGGGACTGTGGCTCTTGTATTGGACTGTTCAGCCACCTAAGAACTCATTTAAAGAGTGGAAGCAAGTCTTCCTCGATTGCGAGGGACTGCCTGTGCTGATGATGATGATGATTAGGCTAACATGAGGTTTTTTGAGAATGTAAGAACATTTGGCGTTCCCGGTCTCCAACATCCTTCACTTCGATGAGCACAAAGTTAATTAAAAATGTACATTTTTTTGAGAAAGACTGTCATTTATCTCTGCCCATCGCTGCTCAACTTTTAAACATTCAGAGAATTCATTGCTACAAAAGCTTGTAAAATGTCTCTTTCTGCAACAGATTGCACATGAAAGCAACATCTTGAAATTGAACACAAGGATCTGGTATATGTTGTCTCGCTATGAAATTATGAAGAAAAAATAACTCATCTTGACAACTTGAACAGCTGCTTGCAATATGACTGCTGGTGCTCTGATACCATCACACCCGTAACAGGCTACAACTGACAAGGCTCACTTCCTGTCTGAGTTCTTTGAATATAATACCTTGAATGTGTTTGTAAGGGTTCATTCCGCTGTGTACAGTCTCAATTGCAAGACCCACATGAAATTAATGGTTGTCAAAGGGTCACACGTTTAAGGTCCAATTATTTCCCACTGCGCTTTCAATGTTAGACACGGTGATGGAAAGGACTAGCTGGCATTTATAAAACTGACTATGTCGCAGGTGAACATCAGCTTTGATAAGATTATTAACTGCGCGTAACATAGCTGGCATTATAATATTTGTTTTTAAATGAAATATAACCTTTATGCATTCTAAAGTATTTAGACAGATGTTTGAATTTGCTAAAATATATGAAGGAAATACAGGATCACTTCTGTCAGCATCATTGATAACACAGTCGGAGTGATCATCCACAATATCCAATCACTTACAATAACCATTAATGAGAATGTAACCTGGTGGTCGATGGCTTAATACTCGGATTATCACCAATCCTCGTCTCACAGCTGCTCCTCGTCAAAAGGCACTCCACATCCCGAGCAAAATCTGCCTGGGCTCAACTTCCCAGTTAGTTCAAAGTCAGAGATTTCAGCCCTTAAATCTTTATTCGCCTAAAAATATCGAGGTTTCATAGAAACATAG
The DNA here is from genome assembly GCF_044704955.1 of Pristiophorus japonicus. NCBI lineage: Eukaryota > Metazoa > Chordata > Chondrichthyes > Pristiophoridae > Pristiophorus > Pristiophorus japonicus. The sequence continues at coordinate 3,084,161 of NC_091986.1, forward strand.
AAAATAGAAGCAGTAGTAGGCCATTTGGCCCTTTGAGCCTGTACCGCCATTCAATATGATCAGATTAGGAAAAGGGGAGGTGCAGCGACACCTGGATGTCATGGTACATCAATCATTGAAAGTTGGCATGCAGGTACAGCAGGCGGTGAAGAAGGCAAATAGTATGTTGACCTTCATAGCTAGAGAATTTGAGTATAGAAGCAGGGAGGTCTTACTGCAGTTGTACAGGGCCTTGGTGAGGCCTCACCTGGAATATTGTGTTCAGTTTTGGTCTCCTAATCTGAGGAAGGTCGTTCTTGCTATTGAGGGAGTGCACGAGGTTCACCAGATTGATTCCCAGGATGGCTGGACTGACATACGAGGACAGACTGGATCAACTGGGCTTGTATCCACTCGAGTTTAGAAGAATGAGAGGGGATCTCATAGAAACATATAAAATTCTGACGGGATTGGATAGGTTAGATGCAGGAATAATGTTCCCGTTGCTGGGGAGTTCCAAAACCAGGGGTCACAGTCTAAGAATAAGGGATAAGTCATTTAGGACCGAGGTGAGGAGAAACGTCTTCACTCAGAGAGTGGTAAATCTGTGGAATTCTCTACTGCAGAAAGTTGTTGAGGCCAGTTCGTTAGATATATTCAAGAGGGAGTTAGAAATGGCCCTTATGGCCAAAGGGATCAAGGGGTATGGAGAGAAAGCAGGAAAGAGGTACTGAGGTGAATGATCAACCATGATCTTATTGAATGATGGTGCAGGCTCAAAGGGCCGAATGGCCTACTCCTGCACCTATTTTCTATGTTTCTATGGCTGATCCTCTATCTCAACACCATATCCCCGCTTTCTCCCCATCCCCTTGATGCCTTTTGTGTCTAGAAATCTATCGATCTCCCTCTTAAATATATTCAGTGACTTGGCCTCCACAGCCTTCTGTGGTAGAGAATTCCACAGGTTCACCACCCTCTGAGTGAAAACATTTCTCCTCATCTCGGTCCTAAATTTCCTACCCCGTATCCTGAGACTGTGACCCTTTGATCAAGGCTTCCCAGCCAGAGGAAACATCCTCCCCACATCCAGTCTATCCAAGTCAGTCAGAATTTTATACATTTCAATGAGATCCCCTCTCATTCTTCTAAACTCTAGTGAATACAGGCCCAGTCAACCCAATCTCTCCTCATACGACAGTCCTGCCATCCATATTGTTTCAGGTGCAATATTGAGCAAAATCTGCCCCACTTCTGAGCTACAAGATTCACATAAAGTGGGAAAGTCACCTGGTCCGGATGGAATGCATCTGAGATTTCTGAAAGAAGCAAAGATAGAAACAGCAGAGGCATTGATCTCAATCTTTCAATCCTCACAGGAGTACTGCTGAAGGACTGCTAATGTTACACCGCTATTCAAGAACGGGGAGAGGCATAAACCAGGAAACAACAGGCCAGTCAGCCGAACATCGGTGGTGGGGAAGTTATTGGAAACCATTACCAGGGACAAAATAAACATTCATTTGGAAATTCATGGGTTAATTAAGGAGAGCCAGCATGGATTTGTTAAAGGCAAATCGTGCCTGACTAACGTGACTGAATTCTTTGATGAAGGCTGATCAAGGTA